>NW_008602159.1:176025-201883 GCF_000691845.1 Merops nubicus | reverse complement strand
TCAGCAGGAGGAAAGAGAAGCCCTGGTATCCCACTGAAAAGTGAAATTTCACTTTGTAAAGTGTTTCTTCAGATGTAATTTAACAGAATATATCTTTTTTTCTTCCAAAATGTCAAAGGTTTGTATTTACAAGAGATGGTGCAGCTTATTATTCTGCAGAGGATAAGTAAAAAAGTGCATATAAATTAATAAAAAATTACTATCCTTTTATGAATGCTGTTATTGAAAAGATTAACAAATGCAACACAGCCTCAAAGCAAGCAACCAGTTACTGTAACATATGGTTGTGTCTGTGCAAGTGTCAGTATTTTCCAGCTGCTGTGAACTCTTTCAAATATTAAATGGCAAAATTTCCACCCCGTTTACATTCTATTTCTCCTCCATCCTTCCGTAAGCACTGCTGGGGTCTCTGTCTCTGACAGGAATGGAAAGTCTCTTGATAAAATGAAAAAATCTTGACCAAAACACCTAGTGGAAAGTGCAACTACTGAAGAGTATGCTGAGCAGTAGATCAAATCAGCCCAAATTTACCTATCAAAGATGGGCAGTTCCAAGACAACACAAAGCTCTGCTAGCTTCCAAAACAATAAGCAGAGTGAGGCAGAGCTGAGGGCGAGGGAGGCTGCAGAAATTCTATTTCCACTGCCTAAATTAATGGGTGGAGAGTGAAGCAATGTCCTTTCTTCTTTTTCCAACCACGAAGGCAGGCTTGCTTTAGGATGGTTTGTCAGGTGATGGTCTTGAAGGGACTCTCATAAGTTTTTAACTTGTTCTCATTGCTCATAAATTCCATCAATATCTGTCTCACCTGGAGGCAAGAGCAGTGAAATTGTGTAGTTACTTGGTGTCGTTCAGCTATGAAGGGTCTGTAAGTGTCTTACTAGACCAGCATGGGTTTTTTTTAAGATTTTCTTTTAATGGATTAGAAATTTTTCTGTGTAAATTATGTATGTCTTTATTGGGTGTGCTCTATCTATGCATGAAGCTAGATGACCCCACACTCCCCAGGCCCCCAGTACAGAGCAGATATTGCTCTAAATGTGAAACTCTCTCCATTTGCCTGGTGCAAGTGTGTCAGCTGAAGCCCACTCCTGTCTAATCCAGTCCATGTTGTGGATTTTGATGCGTTCAGGACAGACTGTAGGACTGCAAAGCTCCTGAGATTAAAACTCCTGGACATTGCACATTCATGAAGCGTTTAATGTGCTTCGATTTTTGTCACTTGGGACGTCATGCACACAATAAAGTCAGGGTGACCCCACAGGCCAGGGTCCTATGGAGCCATTACAATGTATTTGTTCGTAATCCTCCAAACTAGGAGGGATTTATACAATAGACTAATGGCTTCAAAGGAGTCAGTTCAGCCTTCTGGGTGGAAAAGTCCACTTTTTAACCCTTGCTGTGCTGGTTCCTTGCCAGGTGCACCCACCTAAGCAAGGGATGATGCCCTCAGGCTCTGGTGGGGAGGACCCACAAGGTTTGGTGTCCAGGGTGGGGATGGTGAAGCTGTCATAGAACCTGGGAGAATATTGGGGGCGAGGATGTGCCTTGTTTAGACCCACATCTGAGCCATTCACACCTCTGTCCCCAGTGCTCAGGATAGCTGTGCAGAAATCAGCTGAATCAAATATTATCATATTTTGGTCTAAACATCTCAAGGTCTTGAACTGCCAGAAAGACTACTTCAGTCTGCATGATGCTCAGGGCTCGTGCTTATAGCTTTTCATAAAACCTTTATGAAATGGTGTTGGCTCTTTTTTTTTTTTCCCCTAATAAAAAGGACCAGCAAGGGTAAGGCAATATAGAAAATTTCCCCAGCTCCAGCTGGTATACATTTTGCCTGAGTAAGATTTCCACCATTTCTTCCACTTGCTTGTAGGTAGATTTAATCATCATGAAAGGTGGGTTGGTGCTTGAGAGACTGCTATCCCTTGTTAATCTGCTGAGCAGGTGAAGAACTGATGTAACAGAGAGAAAGCATCCAATACAATTCTAATAATGAACTTCTGTGTCTTCCCAAAAGGTCCCCCTTCTCAGATGGGCTTGTTTCACATCATCCTTGGTCCTTTCAGAAGATGTTCTGTTCATGAGGCATGCAGATGCAGCTGGACATCTTGCAATGCAGAGATCTCCATTGTAAGTACTGTTCTGGAACCAGAACTGGCACCATTGCTTCTCTGATGCTACTGCATAAGCACTAGCTGATGCTGAGGTAAAAAACTCCTTTGAAAGGTTCTGTTGCAGTTGAACCAAGAGAGGCAGGAGAGGGTTACCTGCTTTACTGCTAACACACTTTTTGAATCCACACTTTGGATTGATGCTAGGGCCTCCTTGGTCATGGTAGCCAAGTGGCTGGAATAATTGTTGCTCAGGTTTTAATGTGCTTTGAGGTCACGTTACATTCAAGACTTCTAGTATGAAATGACCTGTCTGATTTTTAACTTGAAGTCTAATCTTAAAGTGCTTCACTTTGCTATGTTGGCTGCAGTGATAACTGTAGGTAGATCCTTGGTGCTTCTGCCCTAGCACTGATGGTTCACAGAAATACTGCAGTCTATGGTGGGAGGATTACCATGTAACTTTTACCAAGAGTAGGTTTTTGATGTGAAGCTGTACTTTGGGCATAAACACTTCAGAATGATACTTAACTAGGCTGTTGTTTTCCACCTGAATCTGTCTAGTTGTAGCTCCATAGTTATTGCTGGATTTCATATTACAAGCTGCTCACAGTCAGCTGTAAGTGCAGCATAGGGCTGTGTTTATGTTCACAATCAAGCCAGCATGCTGGATGGAGAATTTTATTACTTTCCTGTAACTTTCAGTAGTGGACCAACACCCCAAATCTTTGTTTGAGATGTATGTCTAAGGAAATGTGACAACTTCTTTAACTGCTCCTCCTGCCTTCATTAAGGACTGAGAAGCTTCAAGGGTTTGGCAGCTGAGATCTTTGTAAATACCTAATTAATGATTTATGAGGAAAGCTTTTTACCAGAGTGCACCTCCCTCTACCAGCAGACATGTAATCTATATAAGCAGTGGCTACAAAGTCTTGTCAGCTACTTTTTTTTTTTAATCACTGTTAGATATTGCTTTAAAGCTTAACCTGAGACTGGAGCCTAGCTGAGTCTGGTGCAGGCATGAAGTAAAAAAAAAAAGGTCTCTGTCTCAGGAAATGTACAACCTAAAGGCTAAGTAAGGAAAGTGTTGCCAGGAAAAACAAAACCCCTCAATTTCCAGGGGGAAGTTGAAGTATAGATCTCGTACGAAGCCACACAGGAAATCTGCTGGGAGGGTTATTACATCTTACTGTGCTACTTCAAGATTACTCTTAAGGTATGAGGAGAGAAATAATGACAGGTCTCAGGTTTATGAGATTTGGGTGTGGTGATACCTCTAGGTAGTCCAACAGATAAAAGTAGATTGGGCTTCTATCACCTTTAGGCAAAAGAAGAGACATCTCTGTACGACATAGGAGATAGAACAGAGGTGCCTTTGATGCTGCTAAGTGGGAGATGGGTAAAATCTCTGCTGACCAGGGAGAAGAGGGTCTGTAGATGGGAGGACCTCTCTGAAGCTGGCAGAGCGGGCAGCCAGAGGTTGTGTTCCCCAGCTGAGCTGCGGGCTCTCCTGGGAGCTGTCTGCCTACGTGTCGTTGCCGGTGTCCACCAGCTACATCCAGATCCAACTGCAAAACCCACTGCTCGGGGCCATGGTGGGGATTTGTGACACTGCCCCTGGGACTTGGGATCCATAAACCAATGAATGGATTACAACAAGGCATAAATATAGTATTTTCATGGATGACATATAATCCTACTCAATTATTGTTCATGTCATGTAAAGGGAAACTGGACCCATTTTTCTCATCCCTGCATGCTGAAATTTGGAAAGAAAAGAAACACCCAGTGCAAAAGATTCAATCTCCTACCTCCCTGCCTTTTATCTATTAGCAATTTTAAAGCTTACATTTTCCATTATTAGGTGCTTCCTATAATTAGTTCTTTGCATCTCTAGAAGATTATTATGTGGGAAATTCATTTGACAGAAGCATTTAGAGTTCCTGGACTGAGCAGGCTGGTGAGCAGTCTGTGAACGGTGCCTGTCACATCGGGCACTCTCATTTCTGCCTGGATTGCAGTGCCTGGGAACAATTTTGCCTTCTGCTTTGCTTCTGTGAACTCATTCTGGTTTTGAGAAACTGCTGCAACTGTCCTTTACTTGAGACAACTTATGTATTGTAGTTGTTTCAGGATCCAGCAAGCTGTGAAACGTCTCAGGCATAAAGACTTAATCCTTTCTATCAGTACCAGCCAGTTTTAAGGGCGTGGATGCTTCACAATAGAGGGAACATTAAGGAAAATGGAGTTTGTATTTTGTTTCCTTCTAAGACTGAAATGCCATCTTAATTGCCCTTTTCTTTTTTCTTTTCCAAGGTGGTCAAGTAAGAACCTTTTTGATATATAAATTAAAAAATAAAATATCTCAAAGTAATGCTTTATTAGAGAATGAATATAGGTGATGTTTGTCTAGTGGGCATTTCTAATGCAATATGTTAAAGATTTCTTCATTCTGCTGTAGGTGCTGAAGGGGTGCTATAGAGAAGAAATAGCTCTTGTAACAAGAGCTGGGATAGCTCTCAAACACTCTGTCCTGCATGTGTTTTACACTGCAGAGGCAGCTGTCCTGTAACATTTAGCTGATTGTTTGTAATGGCCAGTGGCTTTTTTTCCTGAATTCTTCCTTGTGTTTGAAAGAAAGCTTTCTGTTTGTGTATGGAAACGTGGGTGTCTCAAGACAAATACAAATATGTTGCCCGTGGTCAATCCCACACAGGGATTTAGTCGGTGCCCTTTCTGGTCAGGAAAGTTTTAGGGTACCTGTAGTATGCTCTGAAACAAAACTGAGTTTCCTTAGGGGAATAAATGCAGCATTTACATTTTCCTGTGTGGGTTGAGCTTTTTATTTGCTGTTTTTTTTTCCTCTCTCATCTCTGTTGTACCCTTGCCCCCACCACAGAATCTGCTCCATGCCTTTGAGAGGGCAGGTCAGACATTCTCTGCTCTGTTTATAGCACAGGGATCACTGCAGTTTGCAGCACAAGTGCTTTAATCACCCTTTAATCTAAAGGAGAAGCATCTGGTCCTAAATGTGTGCTTTTTTGCCCCTTCTGCTACGGTGCTACATGGATGGTTGATTAAACCACCCCTCCTTTTTCCTGGCAGCAGGGATGCGATGGCTTGCTACCTTTGTTTCCACTTGGGGCCTCTAAATGGGGCTGTGTAAAGGGAATAGTAATAAGGAAGTCCCAAGGCTTCTGTTGGACCCTCTCCCCAAATTTAATCTGCACAGAGGCCTCACTGGCCAAGCTGCTGTTATGTACATTGCTGGGTCTTTAACAAAAAAATAAAATAAAGAAGCCTGTGAGTGAGCTGATGCTGGAAACACCAGTGGGGAAGCCAAATGCATGGTGGCACTTGTCTTACAACGTCCAGAATGGTTTAATACAAAGGACCCAACTGCAAAAAGAGCTTCTTTAGCCAGTGGTTTGGCTTAGATTTACACAGTTACAGACATTTGCTATTTGCTTTACACAGACACAGACATTGGCTCTTTGATATTTCAAGTAGAGCTATGCCAAGCAGGATCTTCCCTTTCCTCCTCAAAAAAAAGTTTCAAACTAATTTACTTGCAGCTTTAGCATCTGAATATTTAAAATTAAATGAAGCTGCATTTAGAAATGAAGTGTCATTACAAAACGAAATATTGAAACGTTCGTACGTTGACACAAGATATGGTTTATTTTTACTTACAAATTGTGGCCGAGGCAGTTCACTAGAAATGAGATGAAGCCATGAAGTGTTCCAGTTAATCTTTCTGTCTGGTTGTGAACTTCTCTGAGGTTGTCTGGGTAAGTGTCTCCACGTGCTCTTTTGGGAGCACCATGCTTTCTTTTAGGAACTGATGATCTGAAAAGCCTGTCTCAGCAACACAGTTCACATTTGAGTAACTTATGGCTGTTTGCACTAGCTTTTAGCTGTCCACTCTGCAGTGTCTCTCTTTCCTCATCTCTCTTTTAGGAGTGCTGTTATTCTGTAGATCTTTAGATGAGATGTTTTGCAGAAGCTGTGCTAGTCACCTGGTGTTTTAAGGCAATGGGATCCCTCCTGCATGATTTGGTTTGTTATGGTCTTGCCTGGGTTCGCTTTCCGCAATACACAAGAAACCATCAGCATGTCTCAATTTCTTTGCTTGTATTAGGTTGAAAGCAACCAAACAGGACATGAAGGTCTTTTTTTTCATCAGAACAATCCTTAAAGAAGTCATTTTCAACCTTCATGAGTGTGCTGAGCCCCCCAGTTTTTCAGTGAAGGTGCAAAGTACACAGAGAATTTAAGGCTGGTGGCAACAGGTTTGTTTGGAGGCTTTGTATGGAGCCCCAGAGCTCTGTAGGTGGTTTGTCACTTCCCAAACTAGACCTCTGTGACCACAACACACCCATCTTCCCCTCCCTGCAAGCCACTCAGGACCTCCCAGGCTCTGCCCTGGCAGCTGCAGGGGATCTCAGCTCTCTTCTCCCTGCGTGTCCCCTGTCCTTCCCTGTGAACTACCTGGGGCAGGATCCTGCTCTCTGGCTTCCCTGGTCATAGATGACCAGATGGCATCTTGAGAAAATCCTGCCTGCTTTGCTGGCAAAGCTGCCAGGGAGCCATCCTGGCTTCACTGCTGCTGGTGGCAATGTTCCCAGAGGACAAGGTCAACCTGTACCAGGTACCTGATGGTCCTCCTCTGCCTGTGCCTCCACATGGACTTAGACCTGCCCTGGCTAGAAGAGACCATACACTTGATGGGCTGATGTTCTGAAACCCTAATGTAGGCATATAATTCCAGAATAAGTGTCCTTTTGCTGGCACAACTTATTTGGCTCTGGAAAGCTTTGCAAGATGGGAAATCAACGTGGGAAGGAGTTTTTGGTGGTGTAATCTACATTCACACCACTTGAGTGTTAAGCCCAGCCTTTTTCTAGTGCAGACATAGCAAGCTGTGCTCGAGAGTGCTTCATGTGGGGTGGCTCTGTATTCTTCTTAGAATCTATAGAATGTACTGGGTTGGAAGAGACCTCTAAATTTTTCACTACTTTAAATACAAACCTCTTGAGGCAGGGACTCCTATGCTTGAAAAGTATCATAGCATTAAATAAAAAAAAAAAGATGTGTACAAGATAAGAGGATGCTTTTGGGCCATTTTGGTGAACATTGCACACGCTGCATTCTGAACAGGATGCAAACTGCTTCAGATTTCTCCCATTGCTGACCTCGCTGCCACTTGTGACAAAATGAAGACAACAAATCCTTGGAAATCACCATGTGTGTGTTTCAGTTTTTAATTGAAACTTTTAAACTGAGCTGAAAAGGGAGCTGGGGGTGAGGAAAAACCCAAAACAACACACTTCCCTCTGCTCCCAGTGAAAAGAAACTAGAGCTATTAGATTCACTTCAATTGCCTCACCTGACCTGAAATGAACCCCCTCCCTCAGGCCTGTAAGAAAATTCAATTAAAAGGTCCATCTGTGAGGCAGCAGCTGAAGGGGAATTACTGTAGGGAGGTCCACATTTTCATAAAAAAAGAAACCCCCTCCCTTCCCCTCCTTCCTTCTCTATCCCTGATTAGGGCTGTTCCTAACCACTAAACCACAAGTCCCCCCAATTAACCAGATCTGACCAAGTAGCTTTTATATGCTCCATTCAGATGTAGAAACACTGTAGGTTGGGTACATCCCTTCAGCATCACGGGGTGGGAGGGGGGGAAGGAGCAGAGGACAGAGGTTGGGAATCAGAACAGCCTACCCCAATTAAGCTGGCTGATGCAAAGGGATTAATGGCTGCTAATATGCAAAAGACTCTGCTGGCAGTGAAAATAATCACCATAAGGCAACAACAGTGTGCAGTGGCTTAAAAAATGCAGAGGTGACAGGGAGAAAAAGCTGCCTGCAAGTAGCCTGTCTTAGAAAGCCTTGCCAGCTTCCCTGCAGCACCCTCATCCCTGGCTGTGCTCTATGTGATCAGAAACTTGTCCTAGGTGCTTGTCCAGGGTCTGGTACACTTGGTGAGTGGTGTGTGGTGTGCCCTCTGTAGTGAAGGTACAGCAGAGAGAGCAGGAGGGGGTGACCCCAGGGCCATCCAAGGGTAGGGCGAGGACGGGTCACAGCCAACATACATTTTGTTTCCTTAATAACACCTTTTTTCCTTTCAGGAGCATTATGCTGGGGGTTGCAACAAACCCCCTAAACGTTTCCTCAGGCTCAGAAAACCTGACTTAGCAGTGAGTGAGGATACTGAGAGTGACTGCCTTCGTTTGTGCTTGCACAGGGCATAATCAATCACTTCCAAATACCTGGCTGGCTGTGCTCGCCTCCCTGGCGTGGGGTATATTGTGCTGAGCTGCATCAGTTCAGGAGGATTCGTTCAAATGTCGACACCTTGTGCTCCCATCAGGTTGGGCTGATGGAGCAGAGCACAATTAAAATCTCCATGCTGCCCTGCTGAGACGTGCATGTATTGTTGCTTGCTTAGAAAGATGGAACAGACCCTTCTAACGTAGCCTAGGATAGTAAGGAGGAAAACACATCAGCAATTCACGACATGAAAGATGTGTTAAGCTAGCTATTAGGTTTTCTTTTTTGTTAAGTGGAAGACTCAGCATAGAGAGCCCTGTGCATTTGCTTGGTAGATATTTGACATCTAAGATATTTCAGCCTGCATGGAACACTTTGGCAAATTGGTCCTTTGGTGTCTTTATTGGCTTGTTTTCACATTTTCATTAAATATGTAAAATGAACCCTGGTTTACTGCAATATCAGCTGAAACTCTATTAAAAAAATTATAGACAGTTCAGACAATAAAAGGCCTTGTAAATCAACGAGAGATTGGTTATCTGCTCAACAAGATCATTAACTGTGCACAGAGGGAGACAGCTGAGGCAGGCCACTGGAGAGAGGATGCTAAAAATTAATTTCACAAGGAAACTTAGCCCTGCCAAGTTTGATTTGTTTTGGGGACACTCCCTGACTTTTATTATTCATCTTTCAAGGCAGCCTTTGAGATCTCTGTGGCTTGTGATGAAGAGTTTGGTGGGTTTTGATTTTTTTTTTCATGTGTATTTCAGTGAGACGTCCAAAATCTCACTCATACAAATTGTCACAGCTTGACAGCCTTGGAAGCTTATAACGTTAAATCAAGTCCTAGTGGGGGTGTGTAGAGGAGTGTGAAACAGTGTCACTGGCTGCTCCTATCCTGGACACTTTGGAAATGTTGAATATTGTCTTCCATAGCGTGCCTATAATTAATACTGTGCATGGCACCCTCTGTGCAGCTGCTCTCTGTGCGTGTGCTGTATGTGGGGTTTTTTTTGCAAAGCTCTCCAGCTGCTTTCAAGCTGTTCCTTTGAATCTGCCACAATATTCACGTCCTCCCCCCCCACCACACTGAAGGACACTTGGCAATTTGTTTCTGGTCGACTCTTTCAAGCCCAGGTATCTCTCATGATTAATTGAGAGTTAAAACTGAATAGAGGTTGGCTGAAGAGAGAGGGGGAAGCAGGTCAGCTCTCAGCAGGCCAGATTTGGAATAAGGGTCTCTCCAGAGAAAGGAGAGTCTTCAGACATTAGCACCTCGCCTAGAGCTGCTCAGGAAACCTTGGCTAAAATGCTCAAGTTCTCTCTGTCTCTCTTTCCTCTGTGTGTGAGGGAGCCAGGAAGGATGATCTCTCAGAGCTGATGTGAGAATCAATTGCTGAGTGTGGTAAAGAGATTTAGGTTCTTGAGAGGAAAGCAATGTCATCAAACACTAAGAAATAAGCACAGGTATGGGCAGTCTTATGCTGCAAGACTTAAAATGGATAGTTGCATGACCTGTTTCACCTTCTTGTGACCTCCCCTTTGCTGTTGGGTTGTGTGTTTTGGTTTTTTGTTTGTTTGTTTTTTTTTTTTTTACAGCCACCCACCTGTGTATATATTCATCTCATAATTTGAAATAGGACTCTTCCTCTACCAGTGATAAATTTGGGATGCATCTTTAATGCAAAGGATTAATGGAATATCCTTCAGCAACACGAGATGAGATCTTGAGGAGCTGAGTGATAGAATGTAATGGTGTGGGCAATCACTTAGGACCTAATAAGAATTTATGTTAAAATGGGAATCCATCAATTGTAAATGACAGGGAAGGAGAAAGACAAGACTGGCCTATTAGTCAATCACAGAGTATCAGTGAACCTCTGAAATGATGTGGCCAGGGGAAAAAAAAAGGCAAAAGGTGCAAAGAGGTGTCTGACAGATGATTTTCAGCAGAGAGGAGGGTAAAGGGGAGCAGTACTCCACCAGGCTCCCATACAGAAGGCTTTGTCCAGTTCTGATCATCCCCACTGGCAAAAGCTGAACACAGACTGCAGCAGACAGAGGCTGCTTGGACAATTAGGAAAGCAGGGACTTTATCTCTCAGGAGGAGATTAGAAGAGCTGGGCTTGTTCAGTCTAGGAAAATAAAATGCACTTTTTCTCTATAAAGGTCCAGGGCTCAGCAACAGGAAGAGCCAATGGACAGTGCTGCCATGAGGATAAACGGGTGTTAACGATGCAGATGAAATTTAGCAGAGACTTCCCAACTGTCCTGGTGAGAGGCTCCAGAGCAGTTGTCCTGTAGGAGTCAGGGCAAATGGCCTCTTTGATTTTAATATGGCACCAACTTGCTTAGCCAAAGGTGGTTACTTTGAGGTGTCAGTGGACTGAAATCCATGGTGCTGGGTGTTGCTTTGGAGATCTGTTTTTCTGTGTAGAGTGCCAATAATTCAGTTGAGTACTCCCAGATGTGCACGTGCACACACAGAGCAGCCACCATTTTCTTGGCAAGACTGTGCTGCAGTGCTTGTGGAGCTGCTGCTCCTCTGCTCTTCCATCTCTTCCAACCTGAAGCAGTAGAGGTCAAACCCCCCTGTGTGCTTCTAGGGTTATTTTCCTGTCCCCATTGCAGCCTGAGAGCAAGGCACTTGGCCCAGGATGCCTGCCCATATCACTTTTAGAATTAACTTTCCTTCTTAAAGAAGGCCTTTAGCAATGACTTCACCTTGGGATTTGTGCCAGGAGGAACCCCTGATAAGAGCCTGGAGAGCCTGCTGGACCTCCCTTGTGTCAGTCTTGCACCCTGAAGCCCTCTACCCTGCTTCCCAGCATGCCAGATGCTCTGCAAAATTAGGTGGCTGGTGTGCTGGTACGAGTGAGCACCCTGAGGAGCAAAAAGATTGTGTTACCACCTAGTTTGTGCCCCTGTTGTATTTAACCATACGCTTATGTGCTGAGCAGAGATCTACGTCTTGTTTACATGGATGTAGAGTGCTAGCTACAACCTGAGCCCTCTCTGCTAAGGGTTCCTCCAGGCACTACTGCAGCATGAATAATAAATGCTCTTTCCAAAGGACAGTGTTGATTCCCTTTACAGCAGTTGTGAGGGCAGAGGGGTCTCTGCAGTGAGGCCAACTCACAGTTTCTGTCCCACTGGCCCTCTCAGGAGGTGACAAACCTTGTGGGGGATGAGAATGGCAATTTAATGCAATAGGAGGAGAGGGTAAAATAATAATCCATAAAAAACCCAAAGCAAACAACCAATTATCTTGCAGTATATAATCACTTAAGGAGAGCTGGCAATGCTGTGGAAAGTATTACTTAAGATACTCAGATGGGGAAAGTTAATATTATTTCATTAGGAGAGTAAATTTTCTCCTTTTCACTTCACAAAGTTTCTCTGATTATTAATGGATGACTTAAGGAGAGGTTTCCAAATGTGTTTTTTGTTGGGGAATTTATGTTTTAAGCCTACCAAGGTTCCTATGCATCTCTTCTTGGATACCCTCCCTGAGAATTCAGGAGATCTGGGTTCATGTCAGAGCTGATCAGGAGTCCTGAGAACACAGCTTGGTATCAGCTTTGGCTTAGGTGAGCCGAAAGCTGAAATATCAGAAATCACTAGTTAATTAAAACAATGTAGACCGTGTTGGGCAGATGCTACACTTGCAAAATAATTATTGTCTGGTCACCTAAGCCTCGTAGGGTTTTAGCATGCCTTTCCTCTTCCCCTTTGCACAGCTGAGTAAAATATGTAGTGTTGTGCTATGCTGTGACAGTTTTCTGCTAAGAGGAGAGATGGGCAATTGGTGTGAATTATGCTGCACTACAGATCTTCAGCTTCTGTTGTCTTTTATGAATATCCACATGGCCATGAGCATCTAGATGTTTGCTTCATTTCCCTTTACCTGTAGAAGTGGGATTCCTGACTTCTCTCCTGCCTGCACACAGCATTTGTGAGGCTTACTTCATTATTGTTGGCAAAGCTTTTCAAATGTACAGAGCTCTATGCAAATGTCAAGTTGCTCACCTACATATACCCAGTAATGTAGGAGCACTTTAGGCAGATAAGGTTTAATTAGAGATGTGGGATAGTACAATAACAGTAGGATTTTCTATGTCCTAGTGCGTCACTGCCTGTGCTACATGTAAATGATGAGGCCAGAAATTGCCTTTGGAATTATCTCACATGGCTGCCTGAATAATAAGCCAAAGGACTCTCCGTGTTTTTTCCTGTTTAAGCTAATTCTGCTTTGAAAAAAATTTCCCCCCCATTTATTTAGCTTTGAAGAATGTCCGTGTATAGACACAGAGTTCTGAACGGGAGATTCTAAGCTCTCTGCTAATTTATGTGCTTTTCTCAACTCTCTCTTGCTAACTCCACAGAGTTTGTGGATCCCAAGTTTAAAATCATTTTACTCCATGTTATATGGATTCAGAAGAACACTTTACCTTGATTTCCAAAGTAAATCTGCTAGTAAAACCAGTGAGCACCTTTCATGTCAGCACAATTTAACGCTGTATTTCCAGCAGAAAGGTTAGAAAGAAGAATCCAAACTTTGCAAGGCCTGTGTGGGTCTCCCACAATGATTCAAATTATGCTTAAAGTCAGAGGTTTTTTACTTGCAGTTTGTATATTTAATATTGACTTGTGGTTTTCAGTTGTGCCTCTTGTGTTTCTCTACTTGGATTGTATTTATTCAGCTTTGGAGTTGGTTCACATAAGTATATGAAGAGCTGCTGTAGATCTTGGATGCTATAAATCATAGGGTCAAATTCTTGCCCCAAAGAAATCAATGACAAAACCTTCTATAGATTGGAAGGGAATTAGGATTTCACCCATTATGTTAGCAGGAAAGTGACATTAAAGCGATGCTAAAATAAACTGTGGAGGCTTTTGCCTGGTAAGTTTGACTATTTGTTTGGATTCGTGGTCCATTATTCAACACTAATGACCACTATTTATTTGTTCAGTCCAGTAGTGTAAATTTTTTTGGCACATCCTTATTTTCTTAATGCCCTGAGCCTGAAAAGAGGTACGTGTGTGGTCTTTGTTGCCTACATGCAGTTGTGTGGTCTTTTGCACTTATACTAATTTATCTGTTTACTGGATTAAGCCTATCATAAATATTAGTTGAGCTAAGTAGCTTATATTTGGCTAGGTAAAACCTCCCTGATCCATAGACTGTTTGGTTTTCTGTGTTATCTAAACCCACCCACCAGTTGTGAGATTCACAGAAAATATCTGTGGGGTTTGGTTTTTTTTTTTTTTTTGTTAAGCAAATCTCCTTGATAAGAATTAATATCAGGAATACTAACAGCATGACAGCTGTCGTTCTGCTGTGAAATGCCAGCCTTAGTAGCATCACATCTCTGTGGCCTAGAATTTAAATGTTAAATAGTCAAGATAAGAGCAGCTCTAGTATTTTGGACTTAATTACAGCTCCACTTTGAGCTACTAGCTCAAAGAAGCTGTGGGTGAGGGCACAATTTTAAGAGCCTGCTCCTGTCTTACCTCTTGGCAATGCATGAGGTAGTTTTGATGGCCTCAACAGGACCAACCTTTTGCCTTGATGAAGGTGTAAGGGACAGGTAATAGTCTTGCATGAATGTGGCACTGTTGTTTAAACCCTCACTCCCCATATGAAGATGTGTTTATGCTGCCTTAAAGCTACAATGGCAATGCAGGGAAGTGAAAGCTCTTTCTTGGCTCATTTTGACGTAGTCATTTGGTTTGCATTCCATTGTTCTTTCAGTGGTTTGATGACTTTTATTCCCTGAGATAGTTTTTTGTGTGTGACAGCTATAGAAGAGGACTATTAAAGTCCAATGGAGCAAAATCCAGGCAGATCAACCTTTCATCAGCCCTACTCCTTGGGTCAGCACTCCCAGATTATGCTCCATGCAAAACAGTCAGGCTTGTTTTGCTTTGTTTTGTCTACATGGATAATTCCCTGTAATAAATCTTCCTGCACACCATCCCTTTCACTCTCTGATGTTAACAAGACTGGGATCTGCACGTATACATACATTGTCTGTCTTGGGCTGGCAACATCTTGATAAGAGGTTCATTATAATCCACCACTGTCAGAAGCACTTCTGAAATGATCTGCAAGGTGAAACATCATGTATGTATTGAGGTTGACTTTCTATTTTTTAATTAAATAGAAAAAGTGTCAGGAAACTTTCTTCAAAGGTGCCAGGCAGCTGTTTCTTCTGAGGCATGTTGTTCTTTTCCTAGGCGGTGGATCTTTGATAAGTGTCTCTCAGCACCCTCAGAAGTGTTTTCCAGGTTAGGAGGATGAGAGAGGAGAGATGGCAGTCGTGATGCCACTGGCTGATAAAGCCAGAATGCAGACTAAGCCTTCAGATCAATAGGAATGCAGATGGTTGTAATACCAGACTGCCTGGTGTCAGCTTTAATTTTGCTTCCTGTGATGGCTGCACCCAACTCCCAGCCTTTGGAGTCAGGGGAAACCTCCCCCTGCTCCCCAGGCCCCCACTGCACAAGCAAACCACTCGGAAGGACAGGGAGGCAGGGAAGCATCACAGCTAACCACCAAACGCCTCCCCCCAGGGGTGTCCATGGGTGCTTTAGCCATCCTGCCTGCTGATGCTCCAGTGTCCTAAGGCTTCCCCAAAACCTTTCACTGGAACAGGTTGCCCAGAGAAGTTGTGGATGCCCCATGCCTGGAGATGTTCAAGGCCAGGTTGGATGGAGCCTTGCATCTGGTGGAAGGTGTCCTTGGCCGTGGATGATCTGCCCTAGATGATCTTTAAGGTCCCTTCCTTCTCAAACTGTTCTATAATTCCCCAAGCACCTGTACCCCAGCACAGGACACTGAGTTGCTTGAGCATCAGTCACCTAAGGATTTGGCCCTCTCTCTTCTGGTGTTTATTAGAATAAGATTTTATACCAGTGGATCTGCTGTATTTTCTTTTTAATGGGACAAGCAGGTTTCATCTGTAAGCAGATTTACAGGGGCTGGCTGTGCAGCCAGCTCAGCAGGGTGCTGGGGTAGATGGGGCAGCTGGTGGGAGAGCAGAGCAGAGCAGAGCAAGGCAGGCTGCCCACAGCACCCACGTGTCTTGTTTTGGTGTCACCTGAGGGGTCTAAAACTGCCCCTCACACACTCACAAGTTTTATGTTAG
Source organism: Merops nubicus (assembly GCF_000691845.1). Taxonomy (NCBI): domain Eukaryota; kingdom Metazoa; phylum Chordata; class Aves; order Coraciiformes; family Meropidae; genus Merops; species Merops nubicus. The sequence goes on along the minus strand of NW_008602159.1, from coordinate 186,340 downwards.
ATTACTGTAACTCAGACATAGCAGGGACTATCTTGGCTTCCTCTTTGGCTGCAGTGCTGAATAAAGGTGGTGGTGAAAATCCATGTTTTACTGATTTCTCATGCAAGACCTAAAGAGAGGCTTTGTTTCTGCTCTTTACTTTGCTGCTGGATTTTCAAATCAAGAAAGTAATCTGAGATTAGGTTATAAAGCAGATAAATATTGAAATACATTTACAGAAAGGAATATGAAAATGAGGAGGAGAAAGGAAGGCTTTCTTTGAAGCCCCAAATTTTCAGTTTTTAAAAGTTTACAAAATGCTTTATTTAACCTTCTCTATTTATTGAGTATCCAGGGATACTGCAAAGAAAATACACAACATCTAAATTTATAATATAAAACTATAATAGTGGGAAAATGCAAAAAAAGCAGAAGGAACCCCCTCAAATCTTCCTGGTTTAATGCTGGAGATAAATACAACTTACATCCCTGCATCTCATTTCTTCCAAATTCCAAGTGGTTGCAGGTGTATGCATTTTAAAAATAAATTCTAATTTTGCAACTGGTGAGCCTGCTTGTACCCAGCTCACCAAAAGTCCAGCATTCAGGAACCATTCTCCCAGACAGCTGGGGAATTTTGACTTTGAGGGCAAAATTTTTTTTTACTGGACTGCTGGAAATCCTTTGTTTTCATATTCATGTCTGAATATGTCTATACATATATAGACATGAACAGTATATATAAAAAAACTGAACTCAACGTGGCTGATCGTTTTACTAGAAGCTTTCAACAAATATGCTTATTCTGTTTGGCCAGTCTTCCCTGACACTGTTTACCTTTCCAGTCTTGAGCCACAGAACTTGAACAGACAGAGCAATTCTTGCCAATAGTTTCTGATTTAGTAAATGAAGTGTTTGCCATTGGTAATTAAAACGATTAAGGCATAGTTTTCTCTGCCATCACTACAAATTGTCGCTGCAGCACAGGCTCTTTGATTTTTGTGGGCACTCTATAAAACTTGGTCCAGCAGGAGCAAGGGTAATTTGATTTAATAAGCTAATAAATATTTTTGAAATATGCTTCCTGTGGGTTATAAAGCAGAAGGGTAGAGCCATAATGCAGGAAAAAGAAAAAATATACATGTTAAAAAAATACTGGAAAAAAAAAGAAAGAAATCCCTACTGATGTGACCAGAATGCACTGGGAATTTGTGTAAGCTAAAAAAACCTTTTCCTTTTTATCTGGTGGCAAAGTGCCTTCTGTAGGAAGGGCCAGGGATCAGATATCCACTACTACAGGAGATAAGAAACTCTGTGGCTTCCTTTACTGAATGAGCAGAGGAGAAGAACAAGTGGTGTAGCTTTTCTTGTTGTCTAATTTGACATTAATTTTATGCTGCTTCTAAACTGATGATTTCCAATCGTCTGGCAAATAGATATAGAAATAAAATGCATGGTGGAGCAATGCCAAAGTCAGAAGTGGAAGTTACAGATTTTGGCAGCTGAAGATGTCTCGGCTGTCTTCTAGGACCAAAGACAAAATGAGAGACATGCAACCCCAAATTCCCAAGTCACAGGAGCGGGATGCTTCTGTTAAAATAATGGACGGTGACATTATTAACAATGTTGACATTTAAATTGACATAATTAGGTTCTTGAAGTTAATAACCCATCTGTGCGAATACATGGGTGATGCTTACCTCTGGCACTGTGGTTCTGTCTGTAGTGCAGCCTTATGCTCAGCTCACATTTGGAGGCCTATTTTGGATATTTGGAGTCCTTTAATTTCATCTAATAAAACCTGAGGAGCCAAAGCATGATTTGGCTGCTTGGTTGGGATCCAAAACTAATTCGCTGGTGAGAACGTGGTAGGACATATGTGGGAGCATGAGGACACCTCGCTTGCAAGAAGCACTCAGTCCAGCTTTGGAAGAGCTCAGTGCCTCTGAACCCTCACCTACTCTTGTGTGTCCTTGTGGAGCCTAACCCAGCCACATGCTTGCTTTATATTAGCCATCTTATGCCAACCCCATAGCAGTTGTCCTCAGATGCTCACTGCTCTGCCAAGCACAGGTCACAATGGTAGAGCTCAGACATCAAAACATTAGTGTTAGCAAAATCTGGAAGTTATTCTGTGATTCGGTCATATTTGTGAAAAATCACTTGGGTTAAGTTATTGCTCTTGGTTAAGGACATAATTAAAAAGGGCGGTGTCATTTGCCACCAAGCTGTACCTTGAAATGCCTCTAACAGTGATTATTTGGAGGAAATTTTGAAATAATGGTCAAGAACAGTGCTCTTGGCTGTCTCCATCTGACTGTGAGTCTGTCAGAAGGAACCCTAACACTGCATCACTGCTAGGGAAGGAAAGGAAAAGAAAGGAAGCTCTTTGACTCCTATTGATAACAAATTTCTTCCTTAAATTTTTTAAAGACATGAAATGTTTCCTACTTATATATTTAGAAATAGAAGTGCCTATTTTTTAATTCTGAAGTCAGCATTTTTGTTATAAAATCACTTTTTTTTTATTAAGTGGAAAGAATATAACAGATTTTCTTTAGGCTCAAGTGAAATTATTGTAGTCAAACCAACAGAACTTGTTTTCATTAAAAAAGAAAAAGTTCAGCCTTAGTTATTTTTTCACTGCCTTTTCAGCATCCTCACAAAGTTTAAAAACCTGTTCTTCACTGAGCTCTGTCAGTACCTTTCTCTGCATCCTGTTGGGCAAAATAGATGCTAGATCCTAATATACACCACCACTAGTTTTAGAAATCATCTTCCAATAGTCTAGATCAAAGTATTAGGAAGAACCACCCAAGCAGTTGGCATATTGAATTTTTTGAGCTGAATTTTGGACTAGGCTTCTCTTTTTTTGAATGAAAACTTGAAATCTGCTTGATTTGAGGAATAGTCTGTGGCTGGCTGATTGGCAGGGCAGCTTTGTATGCATACCTGTGTTAGCACTCCCTTTCAAAAGAAATGTGTGTCTTGCAAGCTGGATCAAGTTTGGGAGGTTGCACCTCAGGGGAGATGGTGATAATAAGAGATGCTTTTCAATATTTGCTGTGTCTAGCAAATTGCTAGATTAATGACCACAACTGCAGAAAACCTGCACTGAATAATTTTTTTTTCTATTTTTTTTGGTTTGTTTTTAGTTTAGATGGAAACAAAGTTCTAATGCAACTTTTATTAGAATGTATACTTCAGATAATTTCAAGCACTGCTTTACCTGATGAAGACATGCTGTTATGTGAAGAGCTCCTGCCTATTAGAAATGAATTAGGCAATCAAGTTTTACAAGGATGAAGGCATTGCTTAATCCTGAAATCTTTTAACACGTGGACTGTCAGAAGGGTCTGCTTTTCTTATCTCATTTGTTGGGGAGGCTGTTTTGTGTGGAATTAATATTTTCATTTGCTCTGGGTGTGGGCACATTTTTTTTGTAAAACTCAGTGGCTGTGTGATGACAGAATTTATTTCATTCATTATTATTGCCACATATTGAAGCATTTTATTTCAATTCCGTAGACTATTTTTGTTTCCATAAATTATCCACTCTTTCTCACATAAATGATGGGATGATGCCTCTGGTGTTAAGGCAGATAAAAAGCAAAGGAAAGATATATTTGAGATTTAGTGTCATGCAAGTTATTACCTAGCGATCTCAGAAGAGTTTACCAAAATGTCTGATAAATATGTTTGGAACAAGCCTGAACTGGAGCTAGCAGGGCAGACATTGGAGATGCACATTTAGCTTTTGATTTTACATGTTTCCTCAAAATACAGATGTATCACTTGGGGCAGAAATCCATCACTTCCCAGTCACATTCTCAGTGTAATTTGTGTTGAGCAGACAAAAGGCAGTGTATTATTTTTAATGTGTAATGTTTAGTGTCCTCAATCACAGCTTCTCGGTGTATCATTGGAGTTGCTTCATGTTTTGGCTACAAGGTGAGGAATCTATTGCCTTTGTTCACACTGTTGTGAACAGAGAGTCTCCCCCACGTTAGATGGACTGGCAAGTGGCAACAGAGAAAATAATGTCTGTGGGTTTCCTTTGGTGACATACATAAGTGGGGGACTTAGAAGATCTCTCTTTGAGAGGACCTCAGTGATGTGAGAAAGGTGGTTTGCACGTGCAAGACTTACAGGGTTGTAGCTGGAGTCCTCTGAACCAGCCCTTTGGTACTAAGGGCCACGTCATTTTACCACCAGTTCAGAGTGGGTTGCTGTGAAAATCAAAATGTGTGCCCCTCCTGGGAAATAGAAGGAGGCATTGACAGGGTCAGGAAGTACCAACAAACTGGACACTGGCAAAAACAGGTGTTTTTTGTTTGCCTTATCTTCTCCTGAATCCTGATGCTAATGACTCTAGTTACTGGAACGTTTGGCCAGTTCTAAGTTAGCTTGCCTGTTATGAGCAAAAGATAAACCTTCTGGAGCATCGTCAGTGCTGGCTGGTTCAGGTAAAAGGTTTAAAATCCAGATCACTCTTGAGTTTTAACCCAAGACCAAACAGATCTTTCCACCTATAGTACAAACAGAACCTGGCTGGGAAATTCTTACTCTAACAAAGATTGTGCATTCCCTTAAACCTTGACTGAAGCTGGTGGTGGTGTTCTTTTGAAATCCAGCCCTAAGTACAAACATATTGCCCATTATTTATTTCCTTACATTTTATTAGTGTTTGCTTCTTTTAAGGAAAGAGGAGAACACTTTTCCTTTAGTTAAGGAAAAAAGTTGAAGCCTTATGGTGGATGAACGTTGCCGCAATTTCACCAGAGAACAGCCTTGAAGCTTATTTTCTCCTTTCTGCTGAGGGGTAGCTGCTGTCTGAGGGATTCTTTGGGTTTTGCAGACCCAAGAACTGCGTTGTGAATAGAGGGAGGTAATCTTGCCATCCAGGGAAAAGTGACACACTCTAGGGTGACAGGCACACCTGGTGGTACCTGGACCAAACTGCATGAACAACCAACTAAATTAACTGTAAGAATGTGGTGTTTGCACATATGCATGAAAATTGTACATTCTTCATTTGTTAGAGGGATGTTGCCAAGACTGATAGGCCTAAAATTAGCTCTCCAGCTGTGTTTTGCTTTGCAGGCATGTGCATGTCTGTTCTGCTCCTGGAAGCAGCTGGGTGTTGAAACCCACAAGAAACCTGCTCCATGTGAAATGCAAAAAGAATATGTGAGTTTTCAAGATTCCCTCCCTTCTCTTTTGTTTGTTTTTCCTCGCTTCTCCCATCTCTTTGTTGATCATCTTTTCTGGCTGAAGACAGACCCCTCTTCAAAGTTGCTTAGTGCTGTGTTTGTTTAGGAGGTGAGAGCCTGCGTGCTGAGGCCCAATTTTCAGCCATCAGTCCAACATGCCACTGACAGAATGGGAACCTCACAGCCTCCTCAGAGCATTCATCTCTAGCTTGGATCCATGCTTCTCCTCAGCATACAAGTTTATACCAGCATCTTCCAGTTGAATACCCAGCTTGATGCTGAGAAAGGAACATGCAACTGGAAGAAGGAGGAATGCAGATTTTATGGTTACAGGGGAACTTACCAGAAAGGTATTTTTGACTATTCTACAGCCTTTCATTAGAGAAGAGACAAATAGATTTTGTAGCTGCAGGAGAGCTGGTTGTCAATGGCATTAAACCAGCTGCAAACTAATGCTTGGCTTCTGAGTTTTTACTCCATAGTGTTTGAGTTGTTATGTTTTTACTAATATTGGGAAATTAGCAATTCCCTTTTCAGTGTGGAAAGAGGATTTGGAGATGCCCTAAGCAGTATCCCTGCAGTGCCTGTGCCTCCTGCGTGTGCATAGCAGGTGAAGTCTCCTTCATGCATCGCATTAGTGAGGTTGAGTGCTGGTGGAGAGCAGCATCTGAGATAGATGCAGGATATTTGTCATCCCACTGTTGCCTTGTGATGGATTTTCAACTCTTTGAATGTTCAGAAGATATTTGGAAATCTGTTTGAGGCTCAAAGTATTATGAAAGACCCAGAGGCTCTCCTTGGAGCTAGTGTAAAGAGTTTCTTTTCATTCCTCTCTAATGAAAATTTCTGTGAAGTGTCTAAGGCATAGAAGGAAAATATTTTTTCTTACAACAGTGGAAGTTATTCAGAGTTTGTTCATAACACAGGTGGCCCAGGTAAGACCATTGCTGGACTTTGTAAACTTAAGTCTGATTCAGATTTTGGCTGCTAGCAGAACTAGTGGAAAAGCAGACAGCTCAAGGTGTGCTTTCAGTAGACCTATTTGCCTTGTGCCGAGCCACGTAGGAGCCAAACTGCACTCCTGACAAAATCTTATGGAAACTGATCCGCTGTGGAGCCAACTGCAAAGTTCATTTACAACTTCATGGAAGAGAATAAACATTGCACACCTGTAGACAAAGCACATATGAGAGGTTTTCTTCTATACTACTCCTGAGTTCACTAAAAGCTTATCATCTGTTTGCTTGGCTGCTGGTTCAATTTAGGATAATATTTAACTCTCATAGAACCTAACCATTGATGAAACTTTAACTTGAAAATCTGCAAGTCCTGTTGCTTCCAGGGGGAAACGGAGAAAGGATGGCATCATATGTTGCTCTTCAAGTGCTTTAAATAGTTTTTGTGAAAGGCTTGATAAAGTATCTTCTACTAACATTGTCAAGGTGGAGAAAGTGAAGTCAGAGAAATGGTAAATAGCCTGCCCATATCTACAGGGAGTGACAGGCTGTGCTTCTGCAAGATTGTAGGATACCTGCTGCCAGATCAAAACCACAGGAGCCCTGTGACAGAAATTGTTGAACCAGGATTTCTGTTTGTTCCTGGTTTAAATTTGTTCAAATCATGCTGAAGGAGGTAGTTTTCATCTGGATTTTATGCAATCTCTGCTCTCTTGTCTCTGCCTGTCCTTCACTGCGTACCTCAGAGAGTCATCTCAGTGGCTATCTCATCTGTCTGTTCTTCTCTCCTTTGTTCTTCTCTAGATTCAAAGAACAATCTGTGTTCCTAGATTTCCCATAGGTGCCATCTACATTTTTTTATATGTAAACTCACGTCCCTGTGACAGCCTCTTTTTCACAAAAGTACAAATCCTGCAAGCATCCTACTTGGATTTTGGCCAGTATATCTAGGAAACTTTACAAGCTGGTGTTGTTGCAGAGCTGAGGAAGCTCTAAGACAGCATGTGAGAAGTGACCAGTTTCCCTGTGTCTATCACAATCCAAACTGGGCCTGCATGAAAATAAAAGACCTCACAGAAAAAGTTTTTTATGCAGCAGGTCTGGATTGTCAGGGCCTGAAGCAATGTGGTCTATGACATTATTTCTGTGCAAATGTCACAGCCCAGATATCAGAGGGATTTGTGGGTGTTCAGAGCCTGAGCACGGGCTCAGAAGGAAGCAGAGAACACTGGTCATGAGTCTGGGACTGCTCTGCTCAGTTGGCAGCTCCCCTGCACCTCAGGACAGCAGGCAGGTGCCTTCTGCCAGGAGATCCTGCAGCCAAACATCCCCTTTGTTTGGATATGTTTTGCCACTTCCAGCATGGCTGAGTGGTCTGAGGATGACAGCAGGGGCCTTCTGTGGGACGTGTCCCCTAAGGGATGAAAGCAGTGGGCAGGAGCAATGTGAGGCTAGGTGAGCAACAAGCTCTTGGACACATTCATTGCTTTCTCTGCCACCTTCTGGTTTTTATGTTTTGTTTTGGTTTGGTTTTTTTTTTGTGATATGGTTAAGGTCCGATGACTTCCTCAAAAAGCAGCTCTAAAATTGCTGACTAGGAAGCATCCCACACCAGCCCTTCTGGAGGACCAAAGTCTCCTTGCAGGGCTCAGCCTTGTTTGCTCTGACCAAGGCAAAGGGCTACTGTTCTATAGCCATGTCCCAGGCTGAGAACCACATTTTACACAGAACCATATGGCTGCAGTTTCAGGAAAAAAAGAAAACCAACCAGTTGCAGTAGCAAAGCAGACGAGTAGTCCTTGCTTATTCTAATTGTGTGCAGTAGCTTCAAGCTGACAGGCTTGTCCTTTAATAATCACCAGTTGAACCTTGGCTAGTGCCTCAGTTACTCAGTGGCAGTTTAGGATGATGAATTGTCAACTCCAGCTATTGACAGGGGTGGTGGGAATCAGTGCTGTCCTCTCACAGTCTGCTGCTCTTGTTTGGGTCATCAGTTTGTCTGAAAATATTGTGCAGTAGTGGGGTCAGGGCATGTGGGCTTGGACCCCCTCTTTTGGGCTTGGAGGTGCTTTGCAGAACTGATGTCCAGAGATGTGTGTCCTAGCGTCACATGGAAGAGTTGCCTGGGAAGTCAGAGCAGCAGGGTTGTTAGCCTTGGCTGATCTGCCTCCTGCCGTGTCTGTGAAGATGGTGCCAGCATAGCTTCCCATTGCCTGTTAGCAGCTTGTCTCCACTCTGCCCAGAGCTCATGGCAAAGAAAAAGCCACTCACCTGAGGAACACCCTCTCCCAGGAGCCCGTGAGTCAAACCTACCACCACTGTTATGGACCAGGCAAGGCAAGATGGGCCAGTGACACAGCAAAGGGAAGTCGTCTGAAAGGGAAAACCATAAGCCATTTTGGGTATTTACTGAAGGAGGGTCTTGCTCCACTTGGAGGTGGACTGCAGCAGAGAGAAGGTGGCTAATATATAGCAGAGAAAGTCTGGGAACTGGAAAGAGATGATGCAATGAAAAGAACTTTGGCTATCTAAGCTTGCTCCATCTAGGAACAGAGATCATCTGGGGCAGGACAGAATGTAAGTCAGGAGGCATTTGCTGAGCTTAGATTAACGTGCCAACACCCAGGTGGAGCAGGAGGAAAGAGGAGCCTAGCAGAACTGGTAAGAGACCAGCACTCCTTCAGGGGACCTGCTTCACCTGGGTCATTGCAGCAACAAATCCTGCTCTCCACCCACCTCTGTGCCTGCCTGAGTTCTGAAGTGGCACATGCAGTTGCCTTGGTGTTTTTTAATAATTCTGCCCTTTTGGAGGCAGCTGCATTTCACACTATGCAGCAGGTAAGCAGCCGTTATAAATTCTGGGGCATTCAGGGCAGTGCTTCAGGCGGCTGTGGCTCCTGGGCTGTCAGAGGCCACAGGAGAGGCAAAGCTGAGGAAAACAAGGTCAGAGCAAGAGATGCAAAGAAGGTGTTTGATGGCTTTTAATCCAACACGTGTACGATTTCACAGCATGGCAGCCGGAATGAAGGCTTTTGCATAAAATTGTATCTCAGCAATGTCCCTTAAGATGTGGTCCTCTCAGTCCTCATGGGCAAATGAATAAAATGAAGCTGTGGCAAGCAGTGGCTATAATTCTGCTAGGGCTTATGCTCCAGCCCAGTGCCATCTGTCTCCTCTGGCCTTGCAAATAGCCTTCAGGGCACAGCAAGGTCTTCACCAGGGAAGGGGGCTGGATGTCCTCCTGTTGATGAGGACCTGTGGTGTCCACTGTTCAGGTACTCAAGACACTTGTGTGCTCCACAGCCAACTGGCAGCTGTTTGGGTGGGGAGCAAAGCAGATGGTAAGTGTTGGTGGCGAATGGCTCTGAGAGAGAGCGTCAGCATATGCTCCTGGCTGAAGAACAGCAGAGGCAAGGTAATTCTGCTGGCTTGAGCAGGGCTGGTCCTGGCCAGCTCAGGCAACATCTACCAGGCCTTCACATCCCACACTGCCCCAGCTCCTGTGCCTGTGGTTATGCTCTGAAAGGCTCCAGAGATACAAAGCTTCCTGCTTTTTTTTTTGTGCAGCACCCTCACTGGGGGAGGAGGAGGTGGGGGAATGTTTTCCATCCGTTGCGGTGACACACTGGTGGAACCCCATGGAAACAAAGCCTCTGACCTCCCACATCCCCCCGGGGAGGGACCAGACGCCTCCTGAGCTGTCCCGTGTATCTGAGGATTCACTGTGGCCCCGGGGCTTTTGCAGTGCCAAAGGACAGGTGACAGGCAGATGCTGGCCGTGCAGTGGGGCTTTCTGTGGACTTGTTTGTGAGGGCAGCAACTGGCTGCTCATCCCTGCCCCGCGGGCTATCATCAGCACTTTGCTGCTGGTGGTGTGAGTGCTCCCGCCACGCAGCAGCACAGGTGAGGAGGGGTCAGTGTAACCAGTCACCACTGCCCCACCTCATCCCACCAGAGCCCAGCGGGAAGCATCCAGAGCAAAGGCAGCCAGGCTGTTGAATGGGTCACCAACCTCTTACCCTCAAACTGGTTCCCAGTTGCAAGCCTGAGAATCTTATTGCCATTACTGCCTCTGGTACCAGTTTTGCTCCGTGGACCCAAACAGCTGCTCCCAGGCTGGAGGGGCCGGGGGACCTGGGGGCTCTACGCCGACCCCGGGCTGGAGGG
>NW_008602159.1:170490-175985 GCF_000691845.1 Merops nubicus | reverse complement strand
CCGTGGTGGCGGCGGCCGCAGCGAGCCGACTCCTCGTCAGGGGCTGCGGGGATGCCATTTGCAGGGAAAGGCAACTTCAAAGCACTCCCCCTGCTCTCTGCTGGTTTCCGTACCCTGTGTGCTTCAGCACTTTCAAAGGAGGCAGAACTCTCCTGAAACTCTGCGTTTCACTTCGATTTGTTTGTTTCCTCTCTCTGGAGCCGCGTTCCTCCTATGTTGTCTGGTTCAGCATTTTGCCAGCTTGGCTAAGTATCTTGTAAGGAAATCATTTATAATAAAGCTAGTATGCTGGGGTTTATCATTTATAAGTGTGGGTCAGGGTTTAGTTCACTGTGTTAAACTCTCCATGCTGCATGTGATTTTTCAAGCTTTGTCAGGAACAAAAAGTTCTGGGGATGTGCAAAGCATGACTGCACGGTTTCCATGGAGACTCTGCTAGTTAGGCTGTGGAAATCCTGAAAAGGCCAGAGGATGACTGACAATACAAGGTCTTAGCGGCTGATCTGAAGAGCCAGACTGAATTAATGAGATTTTTCACAGAGAGTTATTAGCAAGGCTAGCACGGTATGGCACTTAGGCCTCTTTCGTTTTCTCAGCTGCAGTCTTGGAAAACAGAAATGGAAAGATTTAATTGCTGTTTTTTAAGCCCTTTTAAGATTATTTTAACCTATAACGTTTTAAGGATGTAATGAAAAGCAGGTTTGTTTGCTTTTTTTATCACTCAGTTACTGTTACGACTGTGTTTTTTGGTGGTAGCTGCCCTTTATCTGTACAGAGATGGGAAATTCAATAGTACTTATTACACTGAGCAGTTAATTCCCCCATACTGTGAACACATTACTGTTCAAAGTAGGTTATCTCGAGTTCCATTTAGAGTCAAACGTGAGATACCATGTCAGTGGCTTTATATCTCCTAGGGCTATATTAATTATTTATTACTGACTGCTAATACAAACTGTTAACTCCGGCTAGTAATAGTTTGTTCATTTATCCATCACTTACTGCTTTTTCCCTGTGTTTCCACCCACCCCCTTTCGACAGGCTGCACAGGCTATGGATTCGTGTATAATTTTGCAGCTGATGAAAACAACTCCAAAATTCCCATTTTGAGATGCTAAGTTTTGATGAGGACAAAACTTTCTTAAAGTTTTGCAGCGTCTGACCCACAGGGTTTCATTGGGTCTTTAGCAGCTGGCTGGTTCATGGTTAAAGGGAGACAGTTTGCCTGTGAGCTTAATGGACACATCTGCCTGTTTCTGGTACGGGTGGCTTGGTTGCAGCTTCATTTTCAACTGATACAGCAAAATGTTTGGATGCTCTCCTCCTCTCCCTGGAAAATGCTGTGTCTGCTGAAACGGGCACGGGCGGCTCAGCCAAGCGGCGTGCTGGGGGCTGCTGCTTCTTGCTGCTCTGCACAAGTGCACATGCCCAGATGTTTCTGAGAGATGTAAACCCATAATGTTGCTGCTGAGTAATCCACAACAAAAGCACATGCGGGCTGCATTCCTTGGATTCCTGTACAGTAGACTAATCCACTTAATCTCGCTGTTCGCTTCTCTGGCTGGAATTTCACAGTCTCCTTTGATTTGCTGGTTTGTAAATCTCTGATTAAGTGCTTGGGGCGGGGGGGAAGGGGGATATCGTCTTTGAAACCCCCCTCTTTCCTCTCAAATGTTTTTTTAGAAAGGAAATGTAGAAGTTGAAACAGGATTAGCTGGGATTTTTTTGGTCATCGTTTTGTCATCATCTTAGAATTTTTAAAAACGTTTTTTTAAAAAAATGTTATCAATAGTTTTCTCTGTTCTCTCAGTGCTGTGCATGGACAATGTCTCTTGCTGCACAACAACGTTTCCACTCCCAAGCTCCACAAGTTTCTTATGAATTTTTTATTTTCCAGTTGTGTTTTCAAACAAAAATACTGAGATGTGCAGAAGTTATTTTCTTTTCTATTAGTGCACTGATAGTTATTGCCAAGCACTGAACATGGGAGCTAGGTGCTGGTTGTGAAGCCAATTGTCAAAAACCTCCTGCTCTAACTGACTGTCAAGGAGGCACTCGTGTAGCATGGGTATGAATGCAAGATAAATCCCTAGCTAAGCAGGCAGATAAATGAGGGAGCTTGGCCTCAGAAGGTGCTCAGCTGATACAAATATCAATTTAGGATCTGCCCTTGAAATATAAAAGTATTAAGTAAATAATAGACGTGGCTCACCTGACTTAATGAGCCATAAAGGATGGGAAACGAGATGCTGAGATCCTGAAAGAAACCCTTCACTTGAAATAATAGATTCCTACAACCTGTTGCCTCCTCAGCCACCCTGAGTGCCTTGCTTTGGTGGGCGACATGACTGCGGGGGGCTGCGAGCCACACTGACCTCCCAAAGCTGGGTGGTGCTGAGATGACTCCATGCTGAAGTGTGGGGACACATTCCAGCTCACTGGAAAATTCCTCTGTGTCTTTGGTGGCTTCAAAGGGGGAAGAGCTTTAGGGTGTTGCTTTTCCCCACCCCAATCCTGCAATCACGAGTCCCACTGAGCAGCTTACGGGTGTCCCCAGACGGTGCTGCTGGTGGGAAGGACCTGTCACTGAAGCCAGACCTCAGTATCCATCAAGAAATTAATCAGAAAGGGACTGAGAAAGTGAGCAGGCAAACAAACATACGGGCTACCTGACAACACAGTGTTTGGAGTAGCTTTTCTCAGGCAGGAAGGATAAAATCTCCCACGCTCTCTAGGGCTGTCCAGAGACATCTACAGTTAGAGCCAAACTGCGTTTAGGCAGCAGATTTAAGTCGGAGTGGAATTTCCTAGGCTTGGGTCTGAAGATGCCAAATCTCGTGCGCTAACCCCTGCCCAGAGTGATGAGAACTGCGCACGAGTGGCCTCTCCCACAGCGCTCCTGCCATCTGGGCCAGTGCCAGGTCCCAGGGCGTGGAGATGCAGCCCGCTCCCAGCATGGACCATGCTGGTGGGATTTCAGCTGCATCCGAATGGGAACTGGAGAGCAGATTCCTTTAAACTTTGGCTGTAAACCAGAGCTAAAGCCACCGGGGCAGAGTCGAGCCCTTGGGTATCAAGCTGATCTCATTCAGAAACTTGGAAGTCCTTGTTTCGATATTTTGGCTTTGGCATGCCTGAGATGCTCAGAGGAAGCGTCAGGAGTGCTGTGAATCTCACCACCCATGCTGTTAACCTCCTACAGCCAACACAGCCACGGTTGGCCTTTGGAAAGGGCTCCCTGGTAGGATTGCTGCAGCTGAAAGAGAAAGTCAGAAGTGTAAGAAGTCAGCAGGACGAAATAGGGTCTCACCAGGCTATTCCCACAGTGGATTGCTGAGCAGGGCGATAGCTAAATGCCATCTGAACCTTGGGTTCAAGATGTAGAGCAGATAAGTGAACCACAGTGACTCAAAGGCAGTAAATCATCTGTTCCAGACAAAATTAATCCAAGGCTGTTACAGGAGGCTAGAGAGGAAATTTGGAAACCCCTTTGGAGTGAGTGTCTGCCAAACTGGAAACATAGACGTTGTGCTATGACCTGTCAGCCTGCATGAGCCCATGGTGCTGGGTTGTGAGCCAGGCCCTTTGGCTTTGTGTCCCTTGCAGTGCAGACGGTGCTGCTAAGAAGGGATAATATAGGAGGTCACAGAAAAGACTTTTTGATCCAGGCATGTGGCTACTTTTAAATAAGCATAGGTACAAGTGGGCAAGTGAGAAAATAGGAGGCAGCAATCTGACTTAGTGCGATGCCAGCTGGTTGAATCAAAGCCTTTCTCAGATGTGCCCACCCTCAGAAATGAGCACTTGCCTTCACAATGCTAAGGCTGACCCTTGTTAGCAAAGCTCAGAACTAAGCACCACACCGTTTCCCTGAGTGTTTTACAGCATCCTGGCTTGCTCTTGATCTGGTGGTCTCTTCTGCTAGGGCTAGACAAGCCTGTGAGCCCTGTTTATGTCAAAGGAGCTGAATGGTTTGACACTGCTCCTCCACGAGACAGTGTTTGGTGGCACTATGGGTGTGGCCAGCCCCTGCAGTGTGACCCACCAGGTCTTGAGGAGATTGCAAGAGTGGGTGTCCCTAGACCAAAACTGGCTCCTCCCCACCTCCCTAACTTCTCTGCCTGCCCAGCTGCACTCCCCCTGCATGGCTGGGAGGTGGTTCACAGGGGGAGGTTATCTCTGCCGCTATCAGGGCTGGAGGCATTGTTTATTTTTAGATTACTCTGTAGTCTGGACAGAGAGATGAAAAGAGCCAGCCTAAAGGGGTCTGCACGTGCCAGGCTGTCTCGCTTGTGCTCTGACTCTGAAAACACAGGGCAGGCAAAACGTGAAGGGATGGGCTCTATCGAGCCAGATTGATTCAAGGTGTCTCTGCCCCCACATTTTGAGTGGCAGATGTAATATGGAGGGGGGCTCTGATTCATTTTGCCGAGGCAGCAAGGCTCTGGCAAAGCCTCTGCTTGAGCCAAGGCAGAGGATGTTGTGCTGAAGAGGATGGATCTCACCTGCACAGCCTGTTGTTCTGGCGGCTCTGCTCAGAGAGCAAAGTCTTAGAGATTTCCATCTGAGAAGTGCTAAAAACACCTTGGGGGAAGTTCAGATTATCTTGAAGTGCCCACTGGTGAGCTGGGAAATGGAGGTGTGCCTGAGCCCTGGTCTGTCTAGCAAAAACAGGAGAAGACTTTTTCATCATCCTGCATTACACGTTACGGGCAACGTTTTAAAAGCACATCACTCGGTGTCCTTCAAAGGCCAAATTTAAAAGAGATCTGGAAAGATCCTCGCTGTCTGTCAGGCTCCTGCCTTTCGGTGCTCACTGGGGGTGACAAGAGGGAACCTGGCAGCTCTGAGCCCTTTTGGTCCTGCCCCTAAGCAGAGAAAAGTGTAGCACAGGGAGGCGAGGAGAGAAGAGCAGCCCTCCCCACCATCCCCTCAGGTGTGGTGACAGCAGCTCTCTTGCTGATTGTCAGTGAATTTACTGACTGCTAATGAAGCAGAGGGAGAAGTGCCTTTCAGTGACAGCCAGCTAAAAATGCATGTTGCTGAAAACCAATGGCTATTTTTGGAGATTTTTTTTTCCCCCACCAGATTTAAGCATCATCCTGAATGAGTTTGTTTTTTTTTTTTTCCTTACGACTGTATGTTGTTGCGGTTGGGTTTTTTTTTTTTTTTTTTTTGCAGCAGTGAAGTTAATAAAGATGGATATCAGCAACAAACTGTCAAGTCCCAAGCTGGAGAGATTTTTCACTGAGCGAAATAGACCAGGGAAAATAAATAATCCAAGAAGTGGTAGAGCTTGTAAATATTGACATGTACAAGCAAGGAAACAGAAGTTGGGAAAAATAAAAAATGGGTTAGGGATTGCTATTTTTCAGATTATTGCTTGAAAAAAAAAAGAAAATCTACATTTACCTGGCATCCTGTCTGGGGAAGAGGCAATATCTTTCAGTTAGAATAGAAGGTTTTACATGTTTGCAGGGGTGTATTGCTCTTTC
>NW_008602159.1:147586-170459 GCF_000691845.1 Merops nubicus | reverse complement strand
CCTAAGCCAGCATCCCTCTTTGAGAGTAAATCTTTCTTCCCAGCATTTGGGACCACAGTCAGAAATAGTCCTTTTCCCCTGTGAGGCCTACAGCAATACCTGTGGAAGAGAAGACTGTGGAAGGAAGAAAGAAATGCAAGGCAAGAAGCAGAAGATATCAGAAGGAGACCACTCTTTTCTCAGGTTCCCCACCAGAAAAAGGGTCTTTTTATGACCTCCAGGAGAATAGCATTTTGCCTCGGCTGGGGTCCAAGCCTGCTGCCCAGACACTTTGCCAGTGCATTGCTCAGCCTCAGCTTGCCCAGAAAGAGATGCACAGCTGCATCCCACTAGCTGTTGGTCCCTCTTCCAGATAGGTGACAATTTTGGCTCACTGGGCCCTGCCACCGTGACATGTGGTTGCCAGACACCAGCTAGCTAGCTAAAAAATTTACAAACTTTCTGCTTTGTTTTGTTTTCCTCTGCCTTCTTAAGAGCTCTAAAAAAGTCTACTAGGACTAGCAGCTGTAGTTTACCAACCAACTGGTTGATTGCTTGGTTAACTGGTTGGTTGCCCAAGTCCTCCCTTCCTCAAGCCAGTTTTGTGAGTGGAGGAACATTTGCCTTGCAGCCCTGCCTGCACACACTCTGGAAATCCTTCAGACCTTTGAATATTCTGATTATATGCACAATAAACCAGTGATGTAACCTTAAAGAGGGGCTTTTTTGCAGTCTTTTAGAGGTGGGAAGTCTTTTTGTTTCACTTCATCAAAACATCACAGAGCAGCAGTGGGTATAAATGACAACTATGCAGTAGCCAGCAGCATTTCAGCCACCTTAGTGGTCAAGCTGCTATAATTATGAGAGGTGAAAATTAGGTTATTTGGGATGGTGTTCTTACAAAGCAGGCATAAAATCCTGAATAAAAAAGTGTTTCCAGACACTCAATGGGAGGGAAAGAAGAGTGGTCTTTAATTATTTCAGGCCTAGACAGTTGAAGCAGATGTACATCATCAGTCTTCGAAGAATGTCCTGGGGACATGGCCAAGCCACTATTTTTTTTCCTCCTATCATTGCTGATTTAATATCTGCACAAGTGCACACGCAGGAGAATGTTACAAAACTTGCTCTTTTCAGTTCAAGTCCCTGTAAATGACTCCCCCTTGGAGACTGTTAAAAGTGTGATGGGGTTATTGTAGCACACGGGAATCTACTTGAATGCATGTGCCAAGGAAGGCAAAGGTGTGTTGACCCTGTCTGTGTTAAGTCAGGGAAACTGTGGGGTTCAGCCGAGCATCTAGTGGAAATAAAAAGAAAAACTAATTCCAAGCAGGCCCCAGTGAGAATGTTTTTATCCAAAAAGCAATCAGAGAGAGGAATATGACCTACCAGATGGAATCGCTGAGGCAGAGGTGAAAGTTAGAAACAACAATAATGAAACACGATCAAGTATAATTTTGACAGAATGAAGATATTAGAGAGAAAAGGCCCCAGCAGGCCAGTTGGGCTCATCCTGATCCAAGTATTTCATCTGCTCTCGGAAGACCCCTGGAGAGGGCTGTGCCACGGCACGGTAAGATGCTGAAGCTGAAGCAGGCTGAGGGCTGCAGTACCTGCGGCCGTGAGTTGGGGCCGAGCTTACCAGCAGTACCCTTGCTGGGCTGGTGAGCCAGGTACTGGGAAGGGCTTGTTGTGCCTCTCATCCTCACCAAGGGGTGCTGGTATCTGAGTCACACTCTGTTTTTCCCTGGCACAGCATCCTCCAGCATTGCCCGTGCTGGCTATTGGGAAACTCAGCAGAGAGACACCGGACACGGGCTTAACTCTCAACTCTCCTCTTGCTGTAAAAAGCATTTTGCCTGCTAACTGAAATTTAGACTCACTCTCAGTTCTTCCCAACAGATATAAAAGAGCCTTAATGTAAATAAGAATGAGAATTAGATCCCCTGTGCCTATAAATTTCAGTCTGTCACTTTGAGCCATTAATGGTCATTAAATTCAGTAGGAAATTTAGGAAAACAAACTGGAGCTGCTCTGAGGAAAGTATGCTGGAAAGAGAGGAGCATGTTTTTAAAATCTGCCAGATGTTTGGTTTGCTGTTTTGCACTGTGTGGCCAGCTCTGGGTGCCTGGGATGGCTGCAGGAGCTCAGAGGGGAACTGGGAAGGGTTGATGTGCTGGAGGAGGCAGCGGGAAGTGGAAGGGGTGAAGTTGCAGCAACGTGAGGAGCTCTGTCAGCTCCATAATAACAGGGTTGTCTGCTCAGGCTTGGCTAGATACCAAGTCAAGGTTTTATGGTGTGAGTTCATCTGCTGGCTTTTCCCTTGATGTGATGTAATGCTCTCTGTGAGCGTGATATTTATTACACCCAGCTCTGTAGCGGGTATGTGTAGTCATAGCCAGGCTCAGAAAGTTTGGAAACAGCTTCTCTGTCTTATTTGCATCCTTTTGGCTGACCTATGAGATAATCCGAGGAGGGTCGGCGCTGTGGCTCCCTCCTCTGCACTCTCCCCCTCCCTCCTCCCCCCTCTCCCAACGGTTTGTCAAACTGTCTCGCCTTTATCTCTTCTCACAGGCTCTGCGACAAGTCACCAGATGATTTATACCCTGATAACTTCTGCTTTTAAATGCCGGGCTGAAAACAAACAAAAAAAAAGCAGCCTTTGCAAAACCAAGTTCTGGGGAGGTGTCGGGGACCCTGCCCGTCGTCGCACCCCGCTCAGCAGCGATGCTGGGAGGGGGGATGAAGGCAGCTTGCCTCCCCATCCTAAAGGGCAGCTAAAGGGATGTGATGGAGGGAGGAAAGTCTCCCTGAGCCTGGGCTGGCAGGTCCCAGCTGGTGCGTGTCACTTATTGCCTTTGTATCTCCATCCTGATCCATCCTGCAGGGCTGGAAGCTGAGCTGCACCTTGGGGGCAAGGGGAGGGGGCCAGGACTGCGTGTTTGGGCTGTTGGTGGGAAGGTCTCTGCTTTGGTAAAGGAGGAGAATAATTTGCAGCTATGACACTGCTTTCAGCTTTTCAGGCTCCAGCCTCACGGTGACCCACCCTGGAAGTTCAGATGTGGGCACGGCCGTGGGCATGGGCTGTGTTTTTGTGTTTTAAGCACCACGGAGTGAAACCTTTAAAGGAGTTCCTACTGCAAAGCACTCCAGCTGTAATTACAAGACCAGAAAGGTGAGGTGGGCACAGGCAGACAGGGCAAGCAGAAGAATATGTTTGCAAGATCTAATGTATTTTAATTGTTCTTCCTAATTGATTTTTTAATTTTATTTTTATTTTGCAAAGAGGAGAGAGAAGATATTCCTCTATACGACTAATGTGTGTTTGAAACCACGATGCCTCTCTCTGAACAAAAGAAAGCAAGCCATGCTGCAGCTAGGGCCAACACACTGAATTTCCTTAGGGGGAGAAATCACCAACAACTAAAAACCAGGTGTCGAAAGGAAAGCTGAATCCTTGCCTTCACCATATTTTTTTCCACTATGTATTTGCAAGTAATACAATGACCATAGAACAGGGAACGATTTAGATTTATGTAAATTTTTTTTTTTAATTACTTTGTGCAGTCTGCTTGATTTCTCTGAGCATTTTTTTTCTCCTCTCCTAAAGGACGCGGTTGTACTTGCCTAAACTCCTAAACAAACTAGTTAGATCTGAGTAAAACGTCCACAGCAAAATATGAAATTAGTTGAAACTTGCTTGGTTTCAGGTTTCTTTACAATCTCTAAGCTCAGCCCTGGTTCACTGAGAGGTTTGCTAAGGACCATGAACTTTTAGAGGGAACATGGACTGATTTATGAGTCTGCAGGAAAATCCATGTGAAATTTGCCTTTCACATGACCATGATGCAAAAATATCTCCTCTGCCCCCAGCCCCTTCCTGCGGTAGTGGATAAACACTGCTGTATTTTATCTCCTGTTTCTGCATCGAGGCCTCCCAGCACCAGGCAACATTTTGCTTAATTCCTTATAAATCACCAGTGGTGCTAACAACAAAATGTTCACAGCTCTGAGCTTAGTCCTTGTTAGTTTGTTGCTGCTGCCGTGAGCCAGGCGGGAGGAAAATGATGCTGATTTTGATTTATTTTAACCTGATGTGAACGCTGCCGTGCACATTTCACTCTGGGTTATAGCAGCTGAAGCCAGACCAGGGCTACACAAAGGCCCCTTGACACCCTGTGACGTGTGCCAGGTTGCAGGAGGGCACGTTGCTGGTGCATCTGCTTACAGGCTTGGGGAAGTACCATGGGAAGGAGCTGGATTTGGATACGTCTCACATTTGGATGTCTTGTTTCTCCATTTCCAAACCGTGTGGAAGACTTTTTCAGTCGTCTGCAGCCACGCAGACCTACTCTGGGCTCGGGACAGTCCATCCTCTTTCATGCAAAGGGCTGCTCCTCCCTTCTCTGTCAGCACAAGCTGTTCCTCACAGCAACCTTTGCAAACACAGCCATTTCTCAGGCTGCAGAAGTAGCTGTGTAGTGGCCAGTCTCTAGGGATTTGACAGCAATCTGTAGTGACATTGGAAATGAGTTGGAAAAATAGCCTGGCTATAGGAAAAGGCCAAGTCTATCCCCAACACACACCTGAATTCCCCTTATCATAGGGAAAACAGAGGAAGAAAAAGTTGTGGGGTTTTGTTTTCAGTCTCCACATGCCTCATTTCAAAACTAAGTTGAAAACTATTATCTCCAAGCTGGAAATGCCTTTTCATTTCGCTTTCCAAATTAATTTACAGTAAAACAAATGTGTTCTGTTGTAAAACTTGAGGGGAAACACTTGGAAACCTCCCAAGAATTTTGATGAGCGACTCCAACTCCTTTTCCCTGTCCTCACATTTTCTCTTGTTGATTTGTTTTTTCTATTCCTTTATAAGGTGGGATAAATATTAAATATGACAGCCATTCCAGGGGGACCAACAACGTGCTTGTCACTCGGCTCTGCCCAGTGGCTACTCCTGCACCTCATCTATCAGCCAGAAGGATCGCTGCGGAGTTGCCTGGCCCATTTCCCTCTGTGGTTTGTCTGTGCAGATGATGTGGGTTAACCTGGGAATGGAGAAGCTGGAGCTGATCCTAGGTCCCTCCTGCACTTCTGAAGAGCACAGATGTGCAGAGCTTATAGGCCAGCTCACAGATCATTTCCCTTATAGAGGATCTTTCGTTAGGTTGGCCTTACTCTTGATATATAGCATTTCTTCTGCTTCGGAGTTACTTCTATTACTCCACTGTTTATCACTCTGTGGTTTTATTTTATATTATCCTTGGCCCATAATGACTCATGAGGCTGTGAACACAGAACGAAACTTGAGCTGCATTTTTCTGGCAGAGCTGCAAACAGAGTTCAGTTCACAAAATTTCCAGCAGCTCTCCTGATCCTGTGTGCTTCATAAAGGTGCGAGTCGATAATTCAAACCAACATCTCACCTGCTCTGAAAATAGAGTTGCTTAGAGGGCAAATCCAGCTTCAGAAATAAAGGCTTGTAAGATTGTAGGAAAAAAAAGAGCAATTTCAGGGCAGGATAAGTTGTTGTTTTGTTTGTGTCTACCCAAAATATAGGACTGTTTTATGTCAGAGGAGCTTTTCCCAGTAGGAATGAATGAGAAGCTGTAACAGATAATAAATGCTGAGGGTCAGGAGGTTTTCAAACTTCTTTTGCAGCGTGTGCTGGCTTTGAATGACTCACAGTCCTTCACCCTTTTTGCTGCAGGCAGCATGTATCACCTTCCCACCTCTCCCATAAATGAAGTGCAGTGGCAGAGCATCTAAAGTAATGCCCATAGGGTCTAAGCTGGAGGTTCAAGCCTTTCTTTGGACTCCAGCTGAAGCCCTGGAGATGACCTGGCTGCTTGTAGATGTCTGACTACACTTTGGACTGGGAGTCAAAGGGACTGGCAAGGATGTGGGCTCAGCATGTCATAAATCCTGCTGGTCTGAAAGGCTCCGTGGCTTAGGAGGACCCTTGGTCTTCAACAACAGCTCCACTTCAGCTGTCAGAGCTGTTATTTGCTGTGAGAACCTGAGAAGGGATTTTGAGAACAGTGTTCCTGGCTGCTTTCATGAGAGTATGGATATGGGACAATCCTCAAGTGACAGTCCTCACTTGTGGGTTCCTCCAGGCCATCTGAAGCACCCAGCAAGGTCCTTGATGAAGACTTCAGGCTGTAAGTCACATCTGGGCAACATCTGTCCTCAAGCATTAATAGACATTAATATCTCCTCCACTGACTTCAGCATCTGCTGCACTGCGGTGCCTTGGTGCAAGCCACAGCCATGCTGCCCTACCCTTCCACCAGCTAAACCCAAATCCTCCTGGGTGGATCCTTACACACATCTCAGCATCACAAGAGCTCCAGGGGAACAGGGGATGATGGACAGTCCAGTGCTGCTGCACAGGCCAGATGGTGGGTGACCATGAGGGACTCCAGGTAGATGTGTCAGTGCTCCTGGCTGCCTTGAGCATGAGCCTTTCCCTTTTCTTTTGCTGGAGAACTGTAATAGGACAGCTGGCTGAAGCCAGGCCCTCAGAAATGGAGTTGTCCAAAATAAGTAGTTGCTTAAAACAAAAAAGAAAAAAGGAAAAGCACAACCACATCTTTCACTTCCCCCTGCTCCTGACTGTTAAGTGAGGACAATAATTGCTTTCTCACTTTAGAGAGCAGTATGACACTCAAAGGTGTCTCATGCAACAAGGATGACTGCCACAGGGAGGAAAAAAATAAAAGGCTTCCTCATCAGTTGATGTCCCCTTTCTGCAAACTCCCTTAACAGCTACTGAAAAAGAAACATCACTTCACTGCCAAACAGGAGAAAGAGGAACCCTCTCCTCTCCAGGGGTGCAGGCGCTTTTCCCTTGCAGCCTGAGCCCTGCCCCTGGCCCCAGCTCTACACCTCTCCCCTCAGCAGGGGCTGCCCCTCCAAGGCAGGGGAGGGGGCCAGCCCCTGTCTCTGCATTCCCCTTGGGTTGGGGCATGGTTTGAACAGGTCATCTCTTAGCGGACCTCGTTTGTTCCTTCCACATTGCAGAAAGGTGAGCAGATCCTCCCACAGCTTTGCGTAACGCTCTGACAGAAGTGTACAGAAAAATAGATCCCCTGCCCTTGCCATCAGCTGAATCTCAGAGGAGATTTGTTAAATCTGGGCATAGTTTTCCCCTGTGTGAAGTGCTCAGCCTCCCTCTCCTTTCTGTAGGTGCCAGAGCCTCTCCTCTCGCCGGGGTGGCGATGGGTGGGCGGCAGCCGTGGGGCAGGCCGTGATTCACTCAGCCAGCGTGTGCATGAGTGAGCAGCCCCGGCCCCCGCCTGCGTGAGGGAAGCCTTACTAATCGTTCCATGCCTCATCGGGTGGCCCAGAGACCCATCTTTGGGGGCTGCAGATTCAAATGGAGAGCAGCTTGCTCCATCAAGGGGTGAATAAGTAACGACCCAGCAGCGGGTGCCCCAAACGGGGGCCAACAACCCGACCCGAGACGTTGCCCTTTGAGAACCTGCCGCCGCTTGTTTTCGTACTGCTTTCTCCTACGATAGTAGAAAAAAGCTGTCATCTGTTTTTCAATGAAAAATACTTTTGCTTGGCTCGGTTTCACGTTGCACTGTTACTATTTGCTGTCGCGGAAGCCGCTGTGGCTATAAATAACCTCACCACAAGCTCCTCTGGTCCGTGAGCTCGAGTGCTCGCTTCGGAAGAGGCAGGAGAGATTAGGATCTTGTTTTGAAGGGGAGAGTCTCCCAGCAGAGGTGATGGGTGGCTGCCATCACAGGGCACTTGCAGCCCGTGGGCCTAAGCCTCCGCCTGGCTTCCTGGCAGAGGGTGCGGGGCCTGGCTGCCCAAAACTGCTTGTTTGTCACCCGGGGATGGGGGGAAGGTGATGGACATGCTGAGGGTGGAGGATGAGGGCAGCCGGCCGCGATGCCCCATTTCCATCAGAGTAACCCACCAGTGGGTTGTGCTGGTGGAAGTGGCTCAGTGCCACCATCCTTGGTCCTCCCATTCCCGGCTGAACATCTTGTCCATCTTGCACATAGCTCGGGGGAATCGTCCCAAGGAGGCCACAGCCCCCACTGACTCTGGGCACTGGCTGCCCGAGAGCGGGCGAGGGCACATGGGCTGGCTGGCCCCCTCCAGCCCCAGCGGAACTGTGGCGAGACCAGCAGGACGCCTGCGGGGCCAGCAGGGAGGACAGGGCACGTGCACATGCCCTGACTGCCGGGCGAGAGCCGAGGGTTCTACCTGTCAGAGAACTGCTGGCTTCTTGGGCTTTTTTGGCTGGGTTCTCTTCCAGTTTGGTGTGTCAGACTGGCTCAGATGAGAGAGCTGGATGAGCCCTCGGTCTGGCACAAGAGGAGAAGGGGGAGGGAGGGGGGCAGGGCCCCGTTCTGGGGTGGAATTGAGTGACATCCCCCCCATGTGCTCGCATGTCACTCGGTGGTTGCAGAGCTCCCGGGCTGCTAAGAAATGGCACAGGGATCAGAGGTGTGTGCTTCGCGGGCGGCTCGCTTGGCCCCGCGTGCCAGCCAAGCGTGAGACACACCAGACAGGCTTCACACGTGCCCTCTTCATGGGGCGTTCGCTTTGTTGTCCAGGGCTGTTGTTTTCTCCCTCTAGCTCTGCTGGCTCTGCTGTCCTGCCTTGGCCTGGCTGGTGGTGGTGGCTGCACCTCCCCAGCACAGTGCCACGGGTGGTGGATGTGTGCCTTGGACAGAGGCTGTGCTGTGACTCGCCTCGAGGTGGAGCGAGGTGTTTATGCTCATCCAGACCATTGGCCACACCAGAGTAAATGCTCTGAGATGAAGATGCCCAGGATTGAGCTGAGAGCTACTTCAGAAAGGAGAGCTGGTTTCAACTGCAGTCTGAATGAACATGGTGACTCATCCCAGTTCCTAAAAGCAGAGAAGTATTTGTTTCCATACAACAAGAAGAGGCTTTATCTCAGCGTTCAAGGTCTCTGGCTGTGCTTTCAGGTTTACAGCTGGCTGCTGCTGAGTGGGGTTTGGTCTCTCTCCTGTCCTCAGCCTTGCAAAGTCCTGGCCCTGTCCTGGTGCACGTCTGACCCCCCCGGGGAGCTGACATAGGAAATTTAATGTGGGCAAAAATTATCTCCTTTTTATTTTCAGCAGGCTTAGTCTTCTGTCGGTTTAGCTCTGGTATCAGGAGAGAGGCGAGGGGGAAGAGGGAAGTGTCCTGGGTGCACTTGCTGTCCCTAAGCGCTGACCCCCCATCACCTCGCTGCCCATGGCAAAGCCAGCAGAAAGTGCTGCTCCCACTTTCCCCAGCTCAGGCACAAGACCAGAGGAAAACAGGCCTGCAGATTTATTCCCAAGTCCTTTTGTTTTTGTGATACTTTGCTTTCCCAGCGAGACAGGATGAGAAACAAATACCACCAAAATACTACGAGAGAGGCTATTCTTGAAGTGTTTATAGCCCAGCCTCACTGGAGAATGTTTGGCTGCCTCCCAAGACAGACTATTCTTACTGTGTTTCCAAGCCAATTTCTGAACTTTCAGGCACTTACCCAAACAGAATCTGGACTTTTTGAAGTTTGCTTATCTCTTGTTTACAAGGGCCTCCTGCAAGGGTGAGTCAGGGGAAGGCAGCTGAGGCCAATGGTGTGAGGAGCAAGCAGAGCAGGGAAGACCTGATGAGCTTTGCGTGTGCTCCATGTGAGAGTAGTACCCCCATGTTCTCTGAACTCCCAGCTCTGGTCTGCCCAAGTTAACGGTCAGCCCAACTGCACCTAGGAGATCCATTGATTGCAAAAGGCTTTAAAAAGCTCTTAAGTTCCTCAAGCATTTCTAATTTATGAAACTGTTATGGTTTAACCCCAGCTGGCAACTAAACACCAAAGAGCTGCTCAGTCACTCCTGACCAGTGGGACAGAGAAAAGAATTGGAAGGGTAAAACTGAGAAAATGTGTGAGTTGAGATAAAGACGGTGTAAAGCAAAAGCCATGCAAGCAAGAAAAACCCAGCAAGGAGTTCCTTCCCCACTTTCCATGGGCAGGCAGGTGTTCAACAGCTAAAACATCCCTGGGTTATCAGCACTGCTTCCAGCACAAATCCAACCCACAGCCCCACACCAGCTACTGTGAAGAAAATTAACCCTATTCAGCCAAAACCAGGAGAGACACTGACGGTCAAACTCTTCAGACAGGGTGCCTGACTCAGTGAGGAGGAGACAAGTGGAGCTGGAGCTTCACACCAGTGCTCTGCTGCAAACTCAAAGGGGTTGAGGTGAGAGTTGTCAGTTTTTGCACATCTCTGCAAAGTAGTAGTTGGCCTGTTCCACCCAGCCTGGCTAAGAAAAGCAGCTGCTGCCCCCACCATTCTCTACCCTCTTCTCCTCCACACAGTCAGCTGTTACTTCTTAATGTCAATGAGATTCTGCCTGATTAGTGCTGGAGAATAGCAAGTGTTTGCTAAATTCTCCCAGTTTTCTTTTTATTCCAGGGTTTTTCCTGGGATGTTATCCTGGGACCTCTCTGTTTGCTTTCAGTACAGAGTGTGAGAGTTGCATCAGTTTAGAATGAATAAAACCGAAGCCAAAACATGGGTGAGAAATGAGCTGTGTGTTTTAGTGAATGGATGTGAATTTGCAGTCTGAAAAAATACTCAAAACAGTAGTAACTGGAAGCTCATTTTGCTTGTTTAAGGTGAAATACAAACCAAGTAGGATAAGATAAAATGAAATATACGCTAGTATTGATAAAATTCCGGTACATTAAAAAGTTATTTAATTGCCTGCTACTATCCAACATCCTTGGTTGCCGTTCTCAATTACCAAAATTATTAGTTTAGCATTATCCTGTTCAAAATGTAATAAAATGTTTCCATTCGTTCTGGAGCAACCTAATTGCTGAGAAAAAAAAATGTTTGAGAATGCACTGAGTGATCAGGCAAACACAGGGATTTTATTTTATTAATTGGCCAGTAGGGCAAACTTCAACATTTTATAAGTAGCAAGTGATGTCAATGCTACGTTTGTTTAAACTCACTGCTGTTTGAACTGACTGAGCAACAATAATAAACCCCTTTGTTTTTAGATAAACATTTTTTTTTTCTCCTACAGGGAGCTCATTTTATTTACAACATGTGCCATGAACAAAATTCGCTCTGTTACTCCTAGTAGAGCGTGTCTGTTTAAATCCAGTAAATTAAATATAATTCCTGGGATTAAGGAGAAAGCAGCTATAGTTTCACTCAGAGCAGCTTGTTTTTTCTAGTTGATTTTGTTACAGTTTTCCAGCATTGTGCAAACAAATAGTTTAATCAGGAACAATAGTGGAGGAATCTTAACTTTCCTTTTTCCTCTATCAGTGCAAATAAATAGCATATGTACTGAAGAGACTGTAATTGTGGAACAATACCATGCAGAAGATAACAGAGTGGTTATTTTCAGCCTGAGACATGTGGCGTGAGCCGCACAGTTCAGAACCAAGGTTGCAATACCACAAAGGCTTAAACGTGGTAACCGACCCCACTGCAGTCAGAACAGTAATAAACAGGCACTCAGGCTTCCTCCGTGCAAAAACTCTAGTCAAGTCCTCGACAGAGTGGAGAAGCCAGAGCTGATGTTCCAGACTGCTCCCCATTCCATGGGTTACACTCTCTAACACAAGCAGTGTTGGTTAGCTGTACCCAGGCATGAGTGTGTGCACATCCACACGTAGTCCAAAGCTAAACACGCTCCTTATGAGCTCTTCTACCTCAGGGAAAAGATGAGGGGAGTAGATACGCCACTGATGTTAGTCATGTTGCTTAATACACTGGTGGGAGGCAACAAGATGCTGCTCAGATAAATGCCACGCACGAACCCGTGGATTTGAGCAATCCTTTCAGTTTTGCTCTCAGTGTTTTGTATGAGCCTTTGCAAGAAGATGTAGTCAGAGCAGTCGCTTGTGATGGGAGGAATAGAAATGGATCTCTCTGAAACTCTTTGAAAATCTGAAGCCTGTAACCCAGTTCCTGCCTAAATTTAGCTTGGTGCATTGTGTGACAAGACACTGACTCAGAGGAGTTACTCATATGCTCAAGTCTTTGTGAAGTTGGTACATTTCTGGTGAACTTCTGAACTGTTACCTTAAAAGCCACATATTGTTAATTTGTTCATGTAGACAAGAACTTTTCTGAGAAGGTTTCAATGAAGGAAATTTTAATAGAAAGTGCACGGAACATTCTCCTGGCCAGCCCTAAGATATCATTTTTGAGTATAATTCACTGCCACTTAAACACTGTTGTTAACTCATAGCTCTATTTACAAGTCCTTAAATAAGTCAATTCCTAAATTAAGTAACTTTTTTTCTCACAGTGTCTTAAATGGGAGAGAAAAAAATGTTGGTTTTTATCCTTCTGTGCAAGTGGTAAGCAGGGTCTGTAGACTTCACACAGGTTCCAAAACAACAACAACAAAAATAACATGGAGAAAGCAGTGAAGGTTTTTTTTTTCCAAAGTTTTCCTGTATTTTATTTAAACTTTAGGACTTTCTGTGTTGATTCTGATGTCCTGTGGTTTTGCACTAAGGTTTCAGAGGTGAGTTCCAGGCTTTCTTGTCTCATAATCTAGTGGAGTGCTAAATCTTTTAGGTGGATGTTTTTGCAGATAGGTGTTTTCCTAAACAAGTTAAATCATAAATAAAGATGGAGGCTGATGAAAAATTGCTTTCCCTCTGACTCTCATGGTACAGCCTGTTCTTCAGCCATCCACTGAATCTTACAGGAAATCAGAAAATCTGGTTTGCAAAGCAATAAAAAAGCAGCACATCCTTTTTTTTTTTTTTTTTTTCCCTGGCCTATCAAACCTCTGAAAGAAACAGGAAATCAGATTTTCTTTAATGCAATGAGCACAGTGGGTTTATTTTTTATATTTTTATTCTTTATTTGAATTAAAGGTTTCCCTTTAACTGAGGCATCCCTACACAAATCCAGGCGTGGAGGCCCAGGCCGTGCCCAGGGTGTTAGACCTCCCTCGCAGGAGGGCACAGCAGAACCTGAGTAGCAGCTCATTTGATGTGTGTGCATTAACTCTGTCTTTGAAAGACACGTGCCACATCAGCACTCGACTATTGCCTTCCATCAGTTGGTTTAGAGATCAGTTTTGCCCTCTGATAAACATAATTTTGAATCTTCAGAGCTGGGCAGTCTCTCCGCACCATGATGTGTCTCTAAGGATGCTTGGATGGCTCCAAGGAGCTGCTGCTGCTGGTGCCCAGGGGCCAGGGGAGAGGGTGGCATTGCCCGGGCACAGCAGAGCTGTCGTGGCCCTGCTGGGAGAGGACAAGCTGCAGGAAGCCAGCTGCAGGACCTGGGGGCTCCTCGGTGGAGCTGAACGGCCAGCTGAGCTGAGAGGAGCTGGTAAAACTGCCCGAGTCCTGCTTGGAGCTGCATCTTCACCACCACGTCATGGAGGGAAACAACAGAGAGATGATGGGCCGTTCCCCTCGGGAATCTGCTTAATTGGTTTTGTTTAAAAAGGAAAAAAAAGCAAAGTGCTGACAGGGTATTGTGGGCCGGTGCAGACAGGATTTAAATATGTTTTAAATCAGCTAACAGAGCGGCAGAGATTCTGGGTTCATTCCCTTTTGCTTTGTGTGCCCAGGGAAGGAGGGGAAGAAAAACGAGTCAAACTTACTGATGGATTTTAATCCTTCCTGGAGTGACTATCAGCTAGGCCCCTGCTCCTGTTTACCCAGCTTCTTTAAATGGGTGTCTCCATTTGCATGGGTCTCTTCCCATTGTGAAGAAGTCAATAACTAGACAATGAGGCTGCTACAGAAGAAAGATGAGCTGGCTGCAGCCAACAAATCTTGCACTCTCCATTTACAGGGCTATAATTATCCAAAGTTTTAAAACACAATGCTATCTGTTGAAAGGGACCATCTGGGTGAAGACCAAGACATCCCAATTAAATGATTGATAAGCAGCTCATGTACTGGAAGAACACACACTACCCATACATTGCAGTTCTAAAAATGCCACTTGCGTTACCCAACATCTTTAAGGAGTTTGCATGTAATGTGCACCATGGGAAGGAGGAGACCAAGCCTGTTTGTGTGAGTCAGTGTAAAACAGCATAAGGTCAGCCTCAGGAGCATGGTGGAAAGCATTCTTGGAGCACTGAGGTGCAGAGGAGGAAGCAGTGTCCATCTGTGCTTTGCAGGGTCCTGCATAAGAGCAGTGCTCCTGACCTGAGGGAGGTTGCAGAGAAGCCTTAGCATCAGAGAGAGGAGTAACAACAAACCTGAGCTCATGGGAAGCCTTGGCTTGCGAGGCAGGAGAGCAGGTTGTCCATCAGCCTGCACCAGCAGATGGGTGTGAGTATGAGGCTGGGACTGGTGCTGCAGTGTTGGAGGAATCTGTGCTGGTTTCCTCCACCCACCACACACTTTTTTTTTTCCACCTGCAATGATGGGAAGTCCATCTGTCTTCTTGCTCTTGACCACCCATCTTATTTCGTTTGTAAGCTCAGCTCATCTCTTGCAGAACACACACACAATGCCTGGCTCCTTAGGGCCAGCATCTTGTTTGGCTCTTCTTCATACCACAGCAACAAGGAATGTTGTTTTGTCTCTTCCCAGTGCACATCAATACTCGTTTGCATCTCTTCAAAGCAGTAACTTGAGCCCTGGGCATGTGTATGGTCAGAAGTCTGACTCAAGGGCCTGCAGTAAAATAATGTGACTGGCTGCAGCCGATTTGCTTTTCAACGGTTGCCCAGTGTTGCCAACCATGAGCCATCCCCAGGTTATAAAGCCACACGGGGTTTTGTGTGATCATCCAGGCTGAGCATAAGCCTTGCCTTGATTAATTGTTTTAATTTTCAAAACAGTCTGTCTTGAGTTTAAGATATTTTTCAGAAATCCAGGGATATAAAAATTTGCCTCTGAAGTTTGGATCTTATTTTTAGTGCTGCTGTGTCTAGCCCCACCTTCTAGACTTTGATCTGGCCTGTGGCCTCTCTTCCCATATTTCTCTTTGGCTATTGACTGTCCTCACCCCCTCCACCTATTTTAAGCTAAATATATTGAGTCACATGTATCTTTTAACTAGATTTATTTTCTAATGTTTTTTTTTCCCTTGGCTTTTCCCTGAACCCATCTCAATTTACCAGCACAGTTACCCACATATGAGTATTCAGATGGGATGTGCCCTTCATTCTCTATGCCTAAGAATATACGTGATTTTTTTTTTTTCATCATATTTAAATGCAGTTTTGCTGGGGGTACTGTCTGAGTGACTTGTCATCTTCCTTTGTGCATCACTTTCCCTAAATCTTCCTCTTAACTGCAAGCTTTTCAAGTAAGTTTTGTTATCTTTTGTTGTCTTGCCTGCCTGACAAAAGTCATACAGAGCAAGGACAGGATTCCAGCTGGGTCTCGCTGGAAGCAAACCCCCTCGCTGATGTTTTCTCCATTTATTGCATTCATGAGCCATGTTTATCTCACATTTCAAATGAACCATAATAATTTCCATTGTTCTAAATTCCCAGTGAAATTACTGGTTTGGTGTTAAGTCTCACGGAAGTAAAAGTGTGTTGTATGACACCAATATTTTATAAGCCAAAATGACAATTTTGTCAAAACAAAATTCCAGGTTAGTCAGATAAGTTCTGTTTCATAAACTTGATTGGCATTTTTAATTATCTTCTCGTTAGTCCTTATTAATTGAATCTTGTATTGGTTTCCATTATTTTATGTGGGCTGTCAGGATTATAGTTACCTGGGTCATTTCATTCATCCTTTTCTAGTACTAGCACAGCCTTAGCTTGCTTTCAGTTGAACTTCCTTCAGTGTAACAAGGGTCCCTTGAAATTTACATTAGGTAAATATTTTGAAAATAATCAGTCACATCCCCTTCATACCATCCCACCACAGGTCACCTGTAAAAGTGGACATTCTATGTTGGATCAAGGGTTCTATGTTGCTCTAGAGTTTCAAGCATCTTTTAAAAAACTGATGAGATTGTCAACTCGAGCAAGAGGTCTGCAAATGTAAACATCCCCAGAATCCACACTGCTTAAACAACCAGAAAGCAAACTTGTGTGGTGTAACCCTCTATGCTACAGTGCCCATTGTCATGCAGGGCTCCAGGACTGTCCTCAATGCGTATAGAGATAATGTGGGTCAGGCTGTGCCAGGGTCGGCTCCCTCTGCCCCACACCTCCTCCAGTGCTATCCTGGGGGGTCTTGGATCTCAAAACGTTGTTCTGACGTGCTGTCATGCCATGCTGCCGTGTATACAGTATATACCCATGCTGTGAAAATGCTGCCCTGAGGGGCAGGAACACTCATAGCACTACTGAGAGCTTTGAAGTAATCCCACTCCCCATGTGCACCCCCAAACTAGTTACATCCCAGTGTCAGAGGGGCTCCACAAGGTGCCCAGAAGCCCCATGTCAGTCCATGTCACACAGGTCCCTGGCTTGTTTATATGTACCAGTAGGAGTAACAGCTACTATAGCAACAAATGATGTTTAGAGAAGGCAAGTTCTTGGTAGCTATCTCCCAAATCACTTAGGAACTTACATGTCAATGTGCTGGACTGACATTTTACCCTAGGAACCACCAGAAGCCTAGAGAGTCCTCAGGCCATGACTGTACAATACACAGCTTGTGTGAAACAAGGCCTGATAGTTAGTATCAGGTGCTAAAAGATGTTTCTGAAGGATGACTGACTTTAACAGTCTTTTAGGATGCATTGCACTAGCGTAATCTGCAGGTGACAAAGGCATTGATTAAGTGTCATGAGACCCATAAAAAAAGAGATCACACCTGCTTGCCAAGCCAGGTGTAAAGATGCAGCCTCGTCCAGAGCAGAGGCTTCAATGTTTGAATGAGCTTTAGGAACTACCTTGTGTAACAATCTTTAAAGAACATCTGAGATCTTCACAAAAGGAAATACACAGGACTGCTGCAGTTGTCTCCTCGAAGCTGCTTTCTCCAGCTACAGATGCCGTTTTTGCATGCAGGACACAGCTGTTCCTGTCCTCCCACCAGCCTTTCCTCTCAGCCTCACTGAGCTGGAGAGACATCAAGAACCATGAGTTCTTCTAATGATGGAGTAGGTGGGTGCTGCTTCACACCACCTTCATCTTCAGGTGTGTATATTTTCGTCTAAGATATGCTACAACCAGATGCAGGTACTTTGCTCCTTAAGAAGGTGCTGGGTGTAGTCTATGGCACTTCTGCTATAGCAATTGAGGCTTGTTTTTCTTCATCCCTAAAAGTTCTGTGCCTCTCAAAAAGAAAGGAGAAAAAGCAACTGTAAAGTCAAATGAAACGCCAGCTCTACGTCACTGAAGTAGTAATGCCTTTTCTTCA
The DNA here is from genome assembly GCF_000691845.1 of Merops nubicus. Taxonomy (NCBI): domain Eukaryota; kingdom Metazoa; phylum Chordata; class Aves; order Coraciiformes; family Meropidae; genus Merops; species Merops nubicus. The sequence continues at coordinate 153,169 of NW_008602159.1, read as the reverse complement.
TTCTTGATCTAAAAGAAGCTTCATTTTCTTAATTTAATACCAGAAGTAGATCTAATTCACTTGGTTGTTACAATTGGCTTGTCGCTGTTATGAAGGAAAAAAACATTTTTCATGTTGATTCCATTGCTGGACTGTTCTGTTTTCCAGTGGTGAAAACATTTGAAAAGATGGAAGTTTTCCTATAGTGAGATATGCACTTAGAACATGAAGTTTGAACCTGTCTAAAATACTCCCCGGATTCAGGATGCAGATGATTAATAGTGGGAGTTGGTTATATCCTCCTAGGGAAACTGGAGTTTGATGTGTTGTAAACATGGGTTTGATGTAGCACCCATAGTATTTGGATTCATTCCCTTATTCATTAGAGGCTTGATGACAAGAAAGGGAGAAGTATTTGGGTGTCAAAATTCAGGTTTGCGTGTGTTTGCCTTCAGCTCAACCTGTCTAAAGCATTTTCTAAAGGCTTATCTGTGACCTGCCCATTCTTTATATATTAAAGACAACTGCAAGGCAGTTTTCCTCTCTGTGAAGTAGTCTTATGTGCAGGTAGAGCATAGCTGGGCTGGAATTTGTTTATCCAAGGCTGTTTTCCCAAACGTGCCTCAGGTCCTTTCTTTTCTCCAGCAGTTTGTGATTGGGCCTATTTTGTTAGATCTGATCTGATCTATCTCAGCCTTTATTCCATGCTCATCCTCATGGTGCTCTGAATGTCCCAAGAGTCTGCCTTCATCACCTTCTTGGCCCATGAGTTCCACTCCTTCAGTCAAGATAAACCTGGGATAGCCATCAGATAAGACCCAACAAACTTTGCCTGATGGCTCCAATGTAATCAGCCTGTCCTGCAGCTTGATGAAAAAAAAATCAGATCTCCTGAAACCTCCCCCTGGCAGCAAGGGCTAGTGTTGGCCAAGCATGTGAGCTTGTCTCCCTCTCGTGGTTGGCCAGATGTGGGCTTACTCTGGGGTCATTTCAGTTGCTCAGGGGTGAGGGCTGCACGAGCTGCTCCAGGGCTTCAGCTGGGTCTGGGATAGCCTATGTGAAGAGCAGGTAGCTGCTGGTGTTGTGCTGGATGGCACTAGAGCTCATGAGGACTTCAGGTGCTTGGGTGCATTTAGTGATGACTGTGCAATGCTTTGATGCACTGTAGGTATGACTTCTCAAGTGACCAGTCCCAGGAGGAGTAAGGTTTCTGAGTTTCTGCCTAGAAATGGTGCCGGGCTAGAAGTGGGCCATCTGTCAGGTGGCTATCTTGACAAACATCTGCTAAGCATGTCAATCAAAAAAGGATCCTGCTTAATGAACATGTCAATCTGACAGCCCCAAAATCATTGTGTGTGCTACTAAGAGCAGGAACATGTTTCCACCTGGGAAATCCCTTGTACTTTTGGAGCTAAAGGTCCACATTGTTTATGTGCCTTTTTTAATATATTACAAATATTTCTGGGAGTCAAGGGCAAAGGCTGAGATGGTGGACCTCTATTTTTGAGCTAATTTTGTCATGTCATAAGCCAAGATACTCTCTCATCTTTTAAGAGGGAAATGGTCTGGCAAATTTGCCTGGATGATCATCTTTTTCCTTTACTCTGTCCTGCATCATAGACGTGTGACAGGGAAAGGGAGGTGCCCAGCAGCTCCTGCATGGAAAGGGTAGTATCTCTAACAGTTAATTTAAAGGGCAATCACTGTTATCAAGAGTATACTTCAGACAGCTTAAAATTTTCTGATTTCAATAGAGCAAAAGCAGGAAGAGGAGTACTCTCTGGAGGACTATTTAGTTTGTTGCAGGGCTGCCAGGGATGAGGTGTATCATGAGTGTAGAACATCTTGCTATTCATCATTGTATTCAGATCTGATTGTCCACTAAAAATGTAATTGTGGAAGACAAAACGCCAGCACAAGATGCTGTAGAAAGTAACCCTCTTTTTTTTTTTTTTCTTTTTTGGTCGTTATTTCACCAATTATTATTTCAGAGAGGGGACCTCATAACTGCAGGTCCTCAAGAATAAAAAGTAACAGATGCACATTGGAGCAGAAGCATTAGTGTTTGATTCCTAGCACAGAAGCATTTTCCTCTGCTGCCAGGTGTCTCTTAAGTCAGAGCGCTTCTTGCTTTGTTAGATGTATTCTCTTGTAAACACTTTGTTGCTGCTATTACAATCTCCCATGCTGAAAGTCTATCGCAAAGACTTTTTTTTTTTCCGAGGCACTGGCAGATGGCAATTAGCACCCTTCATATTCTTTCCCCATAACTTCAGCAGTTTTTTGCCTGCATCCACTTCACAGCTCCAGGCATGCCAAATCGCACGCTTCTGGAGGACTTGTTGCTGGTAGCAGATCTTTGATTCTAAATGCCTAAGTAGTGTCTGAACTATATTTAGAGCAAGTACACGCCTGCCTATTCAGGATCTTTTGTGTGTAGCCTGGACAGCTCAGTGCCAGCGTGCAGCATAATCAGCTTCTCCTTCAGCATCGAAATTCCTCAAGAGGAAGGGGGAGGAAAAGGGTGCTGGGCAAGGAAACAAGGATAGTAATTAAATATGACTTAGGAAAAAAGAAAAAAAAAAAAGCCCTGAATGGCAAATTAGCCTTGCTGTTTTACTGATGTTATTGCTCTCTTTATACAGTCCCAGCCATGTAATTATTGCACACTCATAACTCCCATGGACTTTCTAGAGAGTTGTACTGTATTGAGTGAGGCTGTGAGCATTGCGAAGTTGTCCTTTTCCTGGACTGCTAAGAAAAGAAAGCACTGACTACAGTTCTTGCTTGAGAGGATTTCCATTAACTTATAAGGCAGACACTTCTTAAAAAATTTTAGGTAGTTGTCCTGCATCCTGCACTAGAAAGACATCTGGAGTAATAAGGCCAAACCTACAGCAGATATAAGATGATAATTGGGTTCTTGAAGTTAAGTTTAACCACCAAAATCTTGTTCATTACACTTATTCTTATCTGAAACCATTGCTGTGCCAAAACTTGTAGATAAAACCTGAAAAGTCAGGGTTGGTTTTTGTTTGTTTGTTTGCTTTTTGGTTTTTTTTAAATTTAACTTAATATTTTGGCTTTGGCACTTACTAGCTTGCCTAGATGCTCAGGATTTATGGATTCTAAGCATCTGATTTTTCTAAGTCAGTTTTGTAGGTACTTAGTTCTGCAACGTGAGAGCAAGTTGTCTTTCCTGTGAGACGCAGAAAATTCAACAGATTTGATCATGTAGTGGCAAATAAACAGATGATCAAATGTACCTGCTCATCCACTTAGGTGAAAATAGGTACATTTGAGTCTATGGATGGACTGTATAACTAACTTTTGTCTCACTTGTGAGAAAGTCTCCATTAAACTTCTAACACGGCACCTCTTCACAGGGAGACAAACCAGAAGTATTGTCCTCCACAGGACTCTTAAATAATAACTGCATCTGCCCCTTGAAATTTTGTTACCATGTAAAGGCAACAAAATACAAGACAAGCCTTTCTATAATATATCATTTGCTACTGAAAGAAAATTAATCAATAGAACAAAAATGTGCCCCTGCTCTGGTTTGTCATTGTGAAATATTTTGGCTAGCTTCATTCAACCGGTCAAAGTGAAAACTGGAACCTACTCAGCTATTCCAAGTGGGTGGGTGGAGAAATGGGTGAAGAGCTTGAAGTGCAGAGCACGGCCCATCTTGTGAAAGCACACAGATGGAAACCAACTGAAATGTGCATCCAGCTCCCAGTAAACTGCCCTGCTAAATAAGAGAACATAACATGACTGCTTGGTTTTATTTTTTCTAGATGTATTTGCAGTTGATTTCCTTTGAGAAACAGCATGGGTGTTTCTTTACCTCTGCACCACTGGTTCTCTTTGAGTGAAGGATGTCATTTTGTGCATGTTATTGGTTCTTATTGTTCCATTAAAATGGCTCCACACTTCCACTGATTTAGGGGTAGCACTGCTGCTTAGAGATGCAGACTGTGTCTGACCTCTTCCAGCGCAGTGGATTGCAGGTACCAGCATATGCCAGAGATACAAGGTGCTGTGCCTTCAGCTGTAACAGACAGCTGAAGTTTTTAATTCCTTCTAAACAGATGTGTGGGGTTTTCCAGCAGAAGGAGGGGGCGAACAACCTGAGTTTGCACTTCATACTAGAGCCATCTTAACCATTTATCCAATAGTTGTCACATTTGCTTCTCTGGGAATTAAAGAGGGAGGATTTCTGTCGAGACCTGATTGTTGACATTCTCTGTGGGCACGTCCAATGTCCTAGGGAAGGAGGTCACTTTCTTGAGTGCAGCTGGAATAAGGCTGTAACATCTCCTGTTGGCCACGTGCCATTTCCCTTCTGTCCTGCTTTGCTTGAGAGGAGTTCAATTTCTGTCTTCTCTGAGATCCTCTGATAATATAATCTTGTTTGGAAGAGATAAGTATAGCCATTTCACTATTAAAATTGACTGTGTATGGGTTTTTTTTTTGTCTGCGAGTCAGAAAATTGGACGTGATTTCTGCAATGTGCTTTGGGAATGGAAGGCTATTGATTAATCCTCCGTCATACAGATCGTATTTGAAAACAAGACAGGTCTATAATTCTTTTCTTGATTGGCATTTCTGAATGAAATAAATGAGTTTTGTTTGTGGTTTTGGGTTGAACCGTTAGGTAGAAAATGTTCTGGTGTTTTCCTCAGGAAAAGAACTAGAAATCCACAAGCTGTTAGGTCAGCAAAGTGTTTTTGTTTAACTGATGGATGGCCCAAGATAAAGAATTGAATTTGGAGCCTCAAAATGTTGATGTTTATGGCTCAGTCCCATCAGGCATAATCAAGAGCAAAACATGGAGTCCTCACCTTGACCTGAATGAAGAAAGGTACTCTTGGCATTGCATGAAACTATCCATCTGATGCTAAGCAGGAGGGATGTTTCAACATCAGCAATAGTTGGCACAGGGAACAGAGAGCACCTCTCACATTCCCTCTTCGGTTTCTGTGTCAGTTGAGGACTGCAACATCCACGTATACTTTATGCATGTGTGGTGGGGCATCTTTTGCTAGAAATTTTAAGGGATGGAGGTTGAAGTTATCCTGCACAGACACTTCAAGCTCTAAACATTCAGAAATGGCTTTGTAAGTGTACCAAATGCACCACATGATCTCGAGTTTTGCCTTAGCAGCAGTTACATGAGCTGTTGTTCTGTCGCAAACAGTATTGCAACTGGAGCAAAGCTCAAAGTTGGACTTTAGAGAAGGGGAATGTAGTTTTGTTATGAGACAGGCAGATTTTACTTATAGTCCCCTTCTCACATATTCACAAGCCTTTTGAACTCTTGAGGAGCTTGCAGTGAATAGGAACTTTAATCTCTCCATCCTTTCCTACCTCTGTGAGTCATGAGGGTTTACTCACAGTCTTTCACCTCTGTGTCTGGGTGTTTTGAACCTCCAACCTTGTTCATCTTCTTCATCACCATCTCTTAAATTCTGTCCCTCTTTTTAGGCAGTCCACTGTTTTCCCTACCTGGGTCTCCTCAGAAGCTGCACATGGATGTACTGTCATTTCCATGACCTGTAGAGCTGGGTGCCAGCAAAACCTTCTGTCGCTCCTTCTGGT
>NW_008602159.1:114566-147555 GCF_000691845.1 Merops nubicus | reverse complement strand
CATTCCTGCTCATTCTCCACAGGCCAACCTTAACACTTCCATTCCAATTCTCTATGCTTCTGTGCCTGTTTTGAGTTTGATTTTTGATTCCTCAGTTTAAAATTTGCATGCCATTTTCTTTGGTAGTATGATACTTTTATGAAATAATGATGAGTCACTCAACTGTTTCTAGCACTTTGTTAACACTGTTCTGATAATCTGGACCTCCAAATTAACTGTATCATAGGGGAGAGTGTCCTGGTTCTGATAAAAGCAGTCATAAAGGGTGACCAAACCTTCACAGCAGCAGCTTCAGCGTTCATCCTTCTGCAGCCTGGCAGGAAGTCCTTTGAATCGAGCCAGATTTGGAGATCCAAATCTGAGGACCTGTTGTCAGAGTGGACTTTTGTCACCTAGAATAACAGTACTCCCTGGCATCTCTGAGAGTTGGTCCATAGGTAGGCAGCAATTGAGTTAGTGAAGTTGAAAATGCAGAGCTTCAGGAGCACATTCTTTATCCCTTGGCCATCCTCAGGGCTAACAAAAATGCAAAGCAAACACCCTTAAATAAAGCTAAGCTTCGAAGGGGAAGCCTCCAGTGTCTGAAATGAAATGCAAGTAACAAAAAGTTCCCTGAGCCCACCCAGCTCAGGTGGCTCTGGATACCCATCTGGAAGGAGCTGAGCAAACAAAGGACCAGCTGCATCACTGCCTAGAGCAGGGTTATATATAGGGCTTTTGGAGCAGGAGGAGGGGAGGTTCATCCATTATTAAAACACAGATAATAGAAACTTTATGCCCCACTGATCTTGCATTAGACAACATGAACTGAAAGATGAGGTCTCTGCTAATTTAGTGCCTGCTACTCCTGAGACTGGCTCCCATGTGGGGGAGAAGCAGACAGCACTTGTCTGTCTTATTCTGCCCACTGCTGATCCTAACCACCTGAGAGGTCACTGCTCCTTCCCTGGCGATGGCCTCCTCTGACAGCTTCACTTTGCTGGAAGAATAAAGCTGTCAGCAAGGGGGAGAAGACAGGAACCTATGTGAGCCAGGCTGTGACCACAGGACGCAAAGCCAGGCAAAATGCAATGGTCTCTACCCATTCCAGTCCAAGTGCCTAATGTAAAACTCATCGCCAGCTCTTCCCTTCAGCAGGCACTTTTGTCCGAAACTGTCCCACAGGTGAGCTTTGTCCTTCCCAGAGGGTGGGAAAAAGATGCATGTGTTTACATTCATTCATTCCTTGAGGAGGGCACTAGGATGCCATGGGTTATTATCAGTAAATAAGAGCAGGCTGAAAAACCCCATAGTTAGTCTTTCTGGTGCTCCCATAACTTGATATGATATGAGCCTTTTTCCTATTAAAGTGGAGGCTTTGAGAAACTCTACCCTATGTACAGCTAGAAACAAGTAGAGGAAAGAATGCTGAACCTAATGGGGGCCAGCAGCCCATGCTCAATGCAAATACCTCATGTGACAAAATCTGCCAAACCCCCCTCCCAGCAGAGTGTTCAAGCCTCCCTGCCTTGAAGTTTCTCAAAGCAAACAGGATGTCTGTTTGGGACACTCTGTAATTGTGGGGGGTTTGCAATCCAAGGGTTCTTTTCAACATTTTGTGCAATGAAAGACCAACACGTTTTCTCCTGACTGAACCATTCCATTCTGCCCCGTGCAGGGCTAGATTTGTTTTGGTAATCAGTGATTTTGGCTAAGGTTCCAAACCACGGGCAATGCAAGTCCTTAGCAGCTGATTCCTTATGGTAGTTTTGGATACCAGAAGCTTAAGTAATGAAATCCATATTTTTTTTCTTCAGTAGGAAAAATAAAACCATCTGAGTGGTATTTAAAAGAAAAATACATTGAGAACTTCATCTACTGCAAAATTTGAAGCGTGTTTCACTTATTTTGAATATTTTCAGATACGCTGGTTTCAATTACTCAAGAAAATGTGAGCCTGATGTTCAGGTAGTAATATTGTTCATATATTTTTAGTTTTGACATTTTACTGAAGGCAGTGGTAAGGGAGTGAGAAGAAAGCATCTACTTATTTTTATTTTTCACAGTTCTCTTCTAAAACAGCACATCAAGCTTTGAGAGGAGTTTCAGTAAGACACTTTAATTGTACCCAGTGTGTATCCCATTAGAAGCAACTCCTATTTGAAGCATTTCAGGATGTAGGAACAGATCTCTCCCATGTGATTAGGCATAGAAAGCCTCCCTTGTTCTCTGGGAGCAGTGTGAGGTGGACTCCCACTGTTGTCAGAGCATCCCCAAACACACACTTTTCCTTCTCAGGGAGGTGTAATGCCAGAGTGCAGGCATCCAGGGATATTTCTTTGATTTCAGGAGAAGCAGAAATAAGCCTGGTTGCCCTGGTGGGTCCTTCCTCCTCTCGTTCTGTACCTTCTTTGAGTTCTGAAGGATACAGTGAATAATTGGCCTAATTTCAAGCTTCCTTTCCCACCACTCCCCCCAAAATATGGCTTGTGCTTACACGCAGTGACCGTTGCTCTCTTCCAGAGTGCATTTTAGGTACTTGGTGCTTCTCAGAGCTCTGGTTCATCTAAACTTCTTCCACTAATACATGAAATGATGTGGCCACAGCCAGGATGTGCTCTGTCTTTCATCCTTTCCCCAGTGGGAGAGCTGCATGGGTGGAGGTGAGTTTGGATTTTGGGTTAGAGAGGAACAGGGGACTTGGACATTTTTATCTTTATTTCTTTTTTCCTTTCCTTTTGTTAATAATTATTTGTAACAAGTCTATTTTGAGAAGATGAAGAACTGAAAGGAGTAAGTCTAATGCTGCTCCTTAGTCCTCGCTGAAGTTTATCCCTCCTTTAGCTCCTGTTGGTGAAAAAATGTGCTGTAACGTGGTGCACAAGCTGTAGCTTCCAGCAGGTCTGTAGGCCCGTGATCAGCTGTAATGTGTGGCTGTAGTTCATGGGTTAAGTGGCCAAGGCGTGGTACTCACTCTACTGGTAGGTGCTGCCTAAAGACAATGGAGTCAACACAGGCTCCAAACCCCTGAATTACCAACTGGTCAGCCAGCCATGCAGATAGTGGTGGAGGGACCAGCTCAGCCACCTGCACCCAGCGGGGTGGAAGCTTGCTGTGGCCTTGCACCATCAGCAGAAAACGCTGTTGTCTGGCTCCCTGCAGTGTGTAATGGGTTGCCTGCCCTTGGAGAGCCCTTCCACTGTCCTCAGGGGTCAGCTGCAGGTGGCAACAGAAGGGGCGTGTGCTTTACTTCATGTCTCTGAGGAATGTTAACATGATAATTTTCAGCCTCCCTAATTGCTTTTACGGGCTGTGGGTTATTTCCGAAGGAGAGAAAAAGGTTGGAAAGTATTTAAAACAAAATAAAGGTTAGCCTGGACACATGGAGAACTCACAAAACAAGGGGAGAAACACCTTGGCAGGGTTTGTCAAGTTTGCCTATGGCTTGGTGCAGGATCAGGGGCATTAGCAATGGCAGCAACTTTGTTCAGTCCCTCTGTCTGATTCCTCTTCCAATGGAAGAACATTTTCTCCAATTCCATCCTTGACCTCTGCATTTGGCAACTGAGTGATAGCAAGCAGAACACAGCAGAATAAATCCTGTTACATCCTCACCTTCTAGATGAAAGCTCATGATGCTTGTGGAGTCCCTGCTGTGGGTACTCCAGCCAGTGCCTGCTGCCCAGAGCTTCACTCACGGGCTCTCTCTCCAGCCGTCTGGGAAGGGGTGGCATTCATCACAGACGTGCAAGGAGCTCATCTCACTGCTTCTTGTCAGCAGTTCCCTTCACTCAACCTGCAGATCAGCTCCAGCTTTCTGTCACAGTTTTTTTTTTTCATTTGTGCCTATAAGGGGAAAAACAAAACAAAACAGATGAAGTAGATCCTTTTTCCCCAGATAGAAAGATGATTAACCAATACCAGTAGTTGCCAAGCAGGTGTACACCTTGGAGATGAGACTGGTGTAGAGAGAAGCTGCCAGTGTTGCTGGTTTGTCCATATTTTTAGTATTTTCCATGTGATTAATTAAGGGCACGCTCTTTTCCGTGTGCATGAAATTTCCTTTCATAAACCAGGGAAGTTTTTCCACAGACTGAAGGCCAATTCTGATCTCACTTACACCTGTGTAAACCTGGCCTAACTCCACTGGAGCATGTCCACCTCATCTAATCTGCCTATTTTCAAGTGTGCTGGGCAGTTGGGTATCTGAGCAGCTGAGCTTATCCCCAGGCTTAAACCAGTGTCGCTGGGTTCAGTCTTACTCACCATGTCCTGTCCTTCATATATAATTTATCAGCCAGAATGATGTTAGGTGATTTGCACTCTGAAGTAATCATCACTCAGGCAGCAAGATGATGGATAGGTGGAGGGAGAGCAGATGGTATAAAAGATTAATCAAAAAGCGAGAGTCCGTGCCACTGCTGGTCCACGGCTAAAGATCCTCTTGGGTGTGAAAAATGCTAGAATAATGGTGAGGGATTTGTCTCCTGAATTTGTGCTATTACTAGGAAATCCTTCCATGCTGAAAAGGATGGGCAGCATTTTTGGGGGCCTGATGGGGCAGGTCTCGCCCCCAAACACAGCTACCTCGGGGTGGCTCAGCCTCCATCACACGATTCAGCACATGCTGCCTTCTGCTTTTTCCCCTCTCACGTGCCGTTCGCTCCGGCAGGAGCACAACCCAACCCCCACGCCGTCCCTCCTGGCCATCATTTCCCATTAATTAGTGCTGCTGCTCTCCATGCACAGACTTCCCTTGTCTGGACACCCTCCTGCCTGTCTGCTTCCTCCTTAGTCAGGTGTCTCCTTCCCACCCCATCAAACCTCTTCCCTCTGGGCAAGGGGAAGAGTAGCACCAGTGCCACTGTGGCAGCTACTCCTCCACCCCCACTAGCAATGGCTTTTCCCATGCCTTTCTTGCAGTCACATCTCCTGCCAAAGATGCTTCCCATTTCCCTTTCTCTGGTCATATTTTCCTGATCCTGCTTCTTCCTCATTGATGTTTTCCCTCAGACACTTCAGGTCCTCCTTGAAGATGGGTCATGTACCCCCCTGAGAGTAGTCGAGTGTGAGCAAATGTGAGTTTTGCTGCCCCAAACCAGGGTGGGTCAAATGCCAGGCTGGAGCCAGAGCCAGGCAAAAGGGAAGGAGGGTGAAGGTCAGGACAAGGAGTTAGGAAGCCAGCCCTGAAACAAGCCTCACAGTCCCCTGTGCCACTGTGAAAGGCAGAGCAGAAAGAGAGCCCCATGCTGTGAAACTAGACCTGGCTGTGAGATTTAGGCAGGACCAGAGGGCTGCTGAAACTGGTAAACAGAAAAAGCTGAGAGTGATGTGGTGTGCTAGACCTCAGCCAATGGGGGCTGAGCATGGAAAAAAAGAGGGGAGAGGAAAGTGTGGGTCTCATACCTATGGTCCTGACTGTTAACTCATCAGTAAACACTGCAGCTGCTGCTTTTTCTGCAGCTTTAGGGCTGTGAGATGATCTCCAGCATTGCTCCAAACCTCAGTGTCATTTCAGCCTCATCTCTGTGGCATGCTTGGCTGGTGCCCTCAAAGGCTGCCTTCACAGCATGAGGTGCAATCAACTTCAGACCATTACCTGTACTGGGCCACTCCTGCAGTGCTGCTGGAGCTGCTAGGCACCAATGTAAGCCAGAAATGACTACCCCTCAAATTTGTTTTAAATTAAAGCTGCAGTCTTGCAGGAACTTTTTATTGCCTCAGGCAAGAAGAGGGGTGGAACACTGTTCTACCCTTCCAACATAAACCGGAGCTGGGCAAAGCCCACCGTGCGCTGGCAGCGCAGCCCTCCCGCAGCACTGCCTGTTCACATACTTAATTTGGTTGCCACTGGCCAGCTTTAAAACCTGGGGGGTTAATCTGCTGTAAATTGGTGCAGCTCTACTGAAATGTGGTTTTCAGCCTGTGGTGTGTTGATCCCAAGGGACTCTGTGGACTGCTTCAACTGAGTCTGCAAAAGGTAACTGGGAAAAGCAAACTCTCCTTATTATCAGCTTAAATTGCTGATACATGGGACTTTTTCCTCCACTGGAACCATTCTGGGGCCCCAAAAAATGGAAATAACTGAAGATGATGACAAAAATGCTGCTTTACACTAGCTGAGGATCTGTCCCTGCTCTTTCATTGAGTAAAAAATTAGTTACTCTACAGTAAACAACTGTTACAGCTTAGGCTCTGAGTTCTGTATGTAGTTTTTAAAGGATTTTGAAAGCAGTCTAAAATGCTGTCACACTATATATCTGTTTGTAAGCAGCTCTGGTTGAACAGTATGGATTAGAAAAATGCAACTGGAATAATTTGAGCACGATATTTGGGGAAACTGTTGATCCAAGTAGTGCTTCAGGAAGCCTACACCGATCTCTCCTAAATGAAAAATGTGCATTTGAAGCAATGTTTTAATATGGGTTTATGTAACATAACCTCAGCTAAAAAAATGCATAGAACCTCTTACTAACTTCAAAGCAGTAGAAGGTCTTTCATTCATTTCCAGTAGTGTCACATTAATTTATCTTTTCCTGAGTTCCAAGAGTTTTGTATATTATGTAAGTAGGTGCAAATATGTTCTTCGTAGTATTTTATTCTTCCCTTAGAAGTGGCTTGAAGATGCATATGCTGTTTCACTAAGGTTTTAGAGATTTAGTGTTGTTCTGCAGAGCAAGAAAACCTTCAGGAAGAAAATTCAGGATTTCTGAAGGCAACAGGTTGCTCAAAGATTTTGAAGCAGCTTCCTTGGAGACTGTGCACGTATTTTCTTGTGCTTCTCCCTAACGTAATTTAAAAATACTACTTGATTTTGAATTTGCAGAACTGCATGTTTCAGTGGGGTAGAGTTCCATCTAAACCTCTTTGAACAATTCTGTTTCATTATAATACTCTGACTATAGCACAAGTTACTGTGAAAGATTTGGAGATAGATTCAGGTACCTAACAGGGGCTGGAGCTGCTTGGATCTGGAATCTGAATTCTGTTTGCAATCAAACTCGGGTTATTCTGCTGATATTCTCCAGCACCCAGATAAGGAAAAAAATATAAAATAATCTTTTTTTTCAGCAAAGTGTATCACCCAAGCCCTGCTTGCTAGACTCAGGAGGCACTAGAGCACAGGCAGGGTTCAGCTGTGTGTGAGGAAGCGGTGCTGCCTTCACCCAGCTGTAGTTCCTCTCTCCCTTAGTGGGCTGGGACTCCCTGCTCTGTGATTTGCCCCAATCTTTTCCGTTCCCAGACCTCAGGGAGAAACGTGGCCTCCCTGTACCCAGTCATTAATAAGTAAATACACTTATTTCAAAAGCAACTGGAAGATGACAGGAGTAGTAGAATCTGATGTGCTCAGCCAGAGCAGGGGGGAGTGAACAGGCTGCTACAAAGAGAAACCCGTTTTGTAGCAGTGATTCCATGTATGTTCTTTACCCTTTCCCATCTCTGAATACTTGCCATGTGCAAATAACATGCATTTCATATAGTTCTAAACCATGTCTTATTTTTGTATAGATTACTTATGTGTAGCGAGCACCATCTATGATGAAAAGCAGAGGGTTTTGTTAGTTCATATCAACACATGATCTCAGTAATATCTAAAACATATGCTCCTTACCATAGCATTTGCATGTGCATTCATACATTTTTGTTCCACTTGGGTTATCTCAGAGCCTTAGGGCCTACCCCATTTGCACATATTTGACTGAGATGGACGCAAAACCACCATATGAAAATATAATTGTGGGGGAGAGGAGAGGGGACACTTCAAAATATAGATTCTCTTCCTCCCTTCCTGCCAGTTCTGCGTCTACATCCATGTTTCTATGCGCACATTGCTGTCACACATTTACCTGTATTTACTTTAAGACAGTCCTAAAGCTGCATCTTGCAGCACCACGTAAGGCAGCTCAAAACACGGAATCTAAGCTTCATCTCTCACTTGAAATTCAGGTGAGGTTTCCTGGTTTCCTCCTCCCTTACTTCAACTTTTTCCACTGTCCTGTGTGCACCTACAAGCTAATTTCCCCATTACAAACTGGTTCATCTGTGTGTACATGCATATCAACTTTGGAGGTTACAGTGAGGCAAGCTCATGGTATTTTTATGGAGCAGATGCATTGACAGTTCATAAGTTATTAATTCTTATTACCCTCAGGGATCCATTTATATAAGCTAGAGAGAAATATTGGGTGCCTGCCTATCTCTTATGACTGCCTATCATATGGCCCCTATAACTGTAATCCTATCCCAATTTATACTGTATAATTGTCACAACATGCTTTTGAGGAAGAGAATTGCAACTGTTCCCAGTTTTCCCAGGGAAAAAACAGCCCTGGGGAATATGAGTTGGTTGCCCCACGTCTTAAGGAGTTTATCCTGGCTCCCTGAAATTCCAAAATAAGTCTGTTATCTGTTGGATCTCTGTTACACTCTGTATCAGGGTGTGCAAAATCAAACACTTAACCAGCAGAAATCAGCAGATCCCAGCTTAGCTACTGCAGCTCCAGCTCTAAGCATTGACCTTGGCATTAGACCTCAGCTCTTTTCTTAAAGAAAGACTGTGTCTTCAGTATGTTCCACTCAGCATTTCCCTCCCCTTCAGCCACCTCTGAAATTTGCTTATCAGTACCGGGCAAGAGATAGGTCAGAGGTTTTAACATCTCCATCACTGGACAAGAGATATTGATGTCAATGTTTCAGGTTCGTTTGGTTTGGTTTGCATTTTGTAACAGCCTGAATGCATTATGTAAAACAAATTTATGCTCGGATACCTTCTTATTAATACATGTTTCATGTAACGTGCATCATTGCCCGTGCTTTGTTTACTATCACATTTGCCTGCTTGTCTGTATCAGCTGTGGATGTCCAGCTTCTGAGTTATATGGAGCAAGAGATGGAATAGTTATCTCTCAGCCTAGCTCGGCTGCCTCTGTGGAAAAACTCTAGGGAAAGCTGTGGATGCACTGTTGAATTAATCAGGAGGAGGAAGTGTTCTGGGAAGAGGCAGCACTTCCTTTTATGCGGGATAAGGTGTGGCCTGATGCCAAGAGTGGGGAGCAGGGGTGCAATTAAAGATCTAGGTAACGTGCTTTTCCCACTTAAAATGAAGGGTTTCCTAAACCTTGATTTTTTACACTGCTTGGAAATCAAGCTGTTCCACCCTTTTTTTTTGCTTCTTCTTCTGCTTCAGTTGCAGATTTTCCCTCTTACTCAGCAGTCCAGCCAGTAGAAATGAAATTTCCTTCCTCTTTGAAGCTTGCAGATGCTAGATTTAGAAAAGGGCAAATGAAGGAAGAGCTCAGGCCGTGCCCAGTTTTGGCTGCAGTTGATCCCCCCGAGGCGTGGATGATGGAGAGCAGCACCGTGGCCCTTCCCAGCTTTATTCTCGGCTGACGTCATCGCAGCATTTCGTGCTCAAATTTAGCCCTGTCACCATTATTTGCTGAAGATCAGTGATCCTGAGATGTACATATGTGTGCACACGCTCACACCCCCTCAGATTTATGGCAGTGGCATGTTCCATTGCTCCAGTCACTACCAGGTGGTTGAGCGTAATAGGGTTACAGTCAGTCTGATCTCTACAGCAGCGGGACAGGAGTTCTCCTCACCCGCCGTGTAAATCCATCTGACTTTGTGACCGTGGGCCCGTAGATCTCACGACGTTGCCTTTCCCCACCTGCCCCCCGTCGCCTTGCTCTCGCTGCCTGCCCGGATATATTTCCTTTCCTTCTCATGCAGAGTGTGTCACCGTTTCACAGCTCCGTAAATCAGCTCGCGCCTTTGATTCCTGTACATCAGAGCGGGGTCCCCCGGGGTGGGACGCCTGCTGTGGCGAGTGAAGAAGGAAGCCACCCCAGTTCTGCACTCCTGTTTACTTAGCCTCTATGTAAAAACACATATACGTGGGGTGGGGATTTTTTGAGTGTGCAGACATCCGCCGGAGCCAGCATTGTTTTCATCGATTGCTGCCGCTGGAGCTCTGGAGGCAGCAGTACTGATCCATATGGAAACAAGGCTGCCATAAATCTGTCAGACTCCAGTTCTCTCGCAGAGCCTCATCCGGTCGCTTGCTCCTATTTTCTTTTCCGTGTTTTCAATTCCTGATTGAGTCGAGTTCAAACGAGCCACTTATTTGGCAATGCCCTTGAAATAAAGGTCTGGTTTAATTGTGCCTCGGAAAGCCTGGGAGCAGAAGGTTTCCTCGTGCGCTCGGAAAAAGTATATTCACAGGTACACACGCATCTGCTGTCCCACGTCCTCTGGCACACTCGGGGCAGAGCTCTCCACATACCTCTTTTTAGCATGTGGGGGCTGAGTGCTTTTCAAAGCCTGGGATTAGGCTCTTTCTTCTGTTCAGGAGTGGCTATTAGCATTTGATGCCTTCTGTCCTGCCTGCTGCTTTTATGCTCCGTTGGCGCGGTTTCAGAAATGACATTATCGTGGGATTGAGCCGCTCAGGGGATTGAAAACGGGCAGCAGAGTCTTTCCCCTCCAGGTCAGGAGTTCATCACTGACCTGGACTAATATTGGCTGAACATCATTAGCTGAACGTTTGAAATGAATTAGGGATCGTCTTTCCAGTCTCAGTTGCTCCCTAGCAAAAAATTTTGCTTTACTGGGCAATTTCTGAGGGTGCTGTGCAGATACCCACAGCTAGAAACTTTCAGAGACAGCATCAAGGCAGATGGGCCAGGTGGTGTGAGCATAACAGGCAGATGTGTTGTTCTCCACTGTTGTCCCCTCTCTAGCACCAAAGTTACTTGCACAGACTTGGGCTGTAGGGGAAGCCTCATCATGACATTACTGAGGGACACGATGAAGAGTGGGAGACAACTAGACTGAGAGGGTTGTTCATAAGCAGAAGCATTTGCAAGTTAACTGAAATGTGCCTGATAAAGCCAGATTTTAGATTTTCACTGTCCATCCCTGTGTTTCTGAAGAAGGTTATTGCTGTGAATTAGAAGGAAATGATGCTAATTTGTTGTCACCTTTGGGGATCAGAAGATGATGTAGCGATAAACTCAAAAAATATTTTTTTCTGCAGATGGAGCAAACTGCCTGAAAGAGAATTTGCTTTCCATATGATACAAGATGCTGCATAGGTATCACACGCCTGACCTGCTCTAAACCTATCTGTTATCAGCCCTCAGCAGCACCCATTTACCTTGGTGGAAGAGCTCCTCTGGTTGGTTTAGTGGCCTGTCTGTGTTCATAAACCTAACAGTGCTGTAGCTGGCTTAAACAGCTTGTTAGCATTGTTTAGTCAGAAATACTGATAACCAGTCTGAAAACTAGTGGTTTTTCAGAGGTTTTCACGTAAGAGTGGCACTGGCGTGTAAGTACAACCTTAAGACTTGCAAAGTAGCAGCTGAGGGCTCTGTCCTTCACTCTTCCCCTTATCTTTGTATTTTTCCCCTCTGGAGTGTAGAGCAGCCGCTCTTCACCTGCGGTAGGTTTATTCTAGGACCTGTTTGTATCTAAGGTGCATCCCGCTGGGGTCCATTCCTGCAGCTTTCCTGCCCTCCCCTCCTTTCCCTGGCACTGAGCACAGAATCTGGAGCCAAGCTTGCTCCATGGCCCATGTTCACAGAGGCAGCTAACGCCGTGTCTGAGCGTGGGGCCCTACCGAACACAGTCTGTCCTGAAACCTGTCGCTCAGTGGGAGTCAGCTGGTGGCAGGGCTTGAGGAACCACTGGACAGCCACGTGAGCAGCTGCGTTGTTCAGTCCTGGCACGCAGGAGGGAAAGGGGAGGAAGAAACCCAAAGGTTTTCTCCAGGCTGTTACACATGGCCATACAAGGTGTTGCTACCCGAGCAACACCGTGGCTATTTGCCTTCCCCCTGCCTCTTTCTGTAATGCTCTCTCCATCTGCAATATTTACCTCCCTCCTTAGTTGCCATGCTACTGTTCCTTCCCTTTTAATCCTTGCTAAAGAGTCAGTTCTCCTGTGATTTCCTCAGGAAATGGAACAAACTTGAGTAAGTTCTTGAGTCCTCTGCCCACCCCCTTCCCCTTCTGTATTCTGCACGTCTGCCTATTAGATTATCAGTGATTTGTAGAGAGGCTTAGCTTTAGCTGGAGTCTTGTACATTGTCAGCTTCATTGTCATCAGTAAATGCACACTTTACCTGGGCTTTTTGCTTTCTTCTCTTCCTTTTAAAAATGAAAAATCCCTTGAAGCTCTAAAATAAAACTACAAATCCACAAAGGTTTAACTGTGGTGCCTTAAACAGGTGCTTTATCCTCTGTGCTGTTTGAACTGTGGATACCAGTATTGGTGATGATCTAACAGCGATGCTTTGTCCACTGGAAAAGCCTAATTGCTCTCCATGACAGCAAAGAAATCTGTGGAGATTTTCAAGTTAAGATTTCAGACTAGCTGTGCTGTCTGATGCACAGCACTGTCTCCACAACACAGATTTGTATCCGCATCCAATTTCCTGGGCAAAACAATATATTGTCTCTTTTTGTTAATATTTGTTTTCTGTAATTGGGGCACTTGTTGAAAGAACATTTGTGTGTTCCAAAATGGAAAGCAGACACTGTACAGTGTGAGAAGCTGGTGTGACCGGAGAGGAGAGGCCAGTTTGTTCATCAGGATATTAACCCTGATCTTGGAAAATGTGCGCCACTTCAGATTTCCTATATGAATATGAAGAAAATCCCTTATTCATGGACTTAGGTTTAGTTCCTAAGAAGTTGGGCAATCTGTGCCTCAGTCTCTAACCATTAGGCTGACTCGTGTCACTCGAGGCAGCCAAGACTCAAGCAAAGACCTGGCAGTGTGGAGACCTGGGCTCTCCATCGCTCTGCAGCGGAGCTGAGGTGACTCTGGGCAAGTCTCTGAATATTTCTTTCTGTGCATCACCAACTTTACATCATCTCCAAAGCAGGTGAGAGAGAGAGAGCGATGGTGACTGTGGGTTTGGGGCTTACCCTGAATGTGTGTGGAGCTCACCCAGGATTTAGCACGCTATCGATTTTCACGTGAAGAAATTTGGCTTTGCTCTAGAGTTGATGGACATCGCCCACAGGTCCTGTCACTGCTCTGGAACGAACACGAAGGCTGGGCTGTTGAGGGAAGGCTGGATCTCCAGTTGGTTAAGGTGCAGGGTGTGTTAAAGGGCTGACATGCAGAGAGCATGCCCTGCTAATGGATCAGGATTTTTTACAGACAGAAGGGATATGCCATAGCCAGAGTGGTAAATCTGTAATGACAGACGTTCGTTCTATATTTGTGAATGACCTGATTTGGCATGCATGCGGTTCATTCTCCTGACAATAATGGAAACATGGTGTGAGACAGGCAGAGAAATAGAGCTGTGGTTAAAGTGAAGCTATAGATTTATAAACATTTTGGTTTAAAGTATTTTCCCCACCTTAATTTCTTGCCTTGTTTTGTTGGCTTTTTTTTTTAAAAAGCCTCTATTTGAATAGCCTTTGAAAAGCTTTCAGCTCTCCTCCTTCTTCTTTTTCCTCCTCCCTCACCTCCCTCCTAAGCTCCAGAGATGAGTGTAAGACATCTGTCAAAGCTGTGGTAACGGATTTCTCCTGATTTGCAAGGACCCTAGGAATCTGTCAGAGCATCCCCGGCTGCTGCGGTCCTGTCACCGGGCGATCGCTGCCCTGGGAGGACAGTCTGACACTGCCCAGAGTCAGACCACTTTGTCCTAATGTTAATTTGTCCCTGGACTGGAGACAGGGGAAGGGAGGATTTCCCTGCAAAAAGAGAGTTTGGAGGGGAAGACACCGGAAGGTTCAGGAAACATTAGCAGAGGCTGTCATGCCCTTCAAGAAGAGCCCTCCTTGCTTTCTGCTCCAAATTTCTCCCCCCCTCCTTCAGGAAAAAAATTCCTAAACTGCTTTGGCTTGGTACCAACTATTTCTTTGGCCTCCCAGCCAGAAAAGCTCACTAGGGATGGAGAAATTGCCGTACACAATGGTTTTCAGAACTAATAACACATGCATGCGGTCCAGCCTTGAATTATATGAAATATTGTGCATAGCTTTCATTACTGTTTTGTCAGAGGCCTTGACTGCTTAAAAACCTTCCATTCCTTCTCCTGCCTCTCTTCCCCCCACTAAAATAAAATAAACCCCCTTGTTTTCTCTCAACTTCCAGCACGTGTGACCATAATTTTGTCTCAGATGCTGGCAGAGCACCCGATCTGTCAGCCTCACCCAGGGATGGGGAAGGATTCCTGATGGATCACCTCGGTTTGGAGGGGATATGGGGGCTGGGATGCTTGATCCCTTGGCCCTGCAGAAGTGTGGGAGGGCAGGATGCTGCCCCTTGCCTGGGACATGCTGGGGTGGGGGTGGGGACTTGCCTGGGTGGCTGTGTCCTTCTGGGGGACATGCCTGTGGCTGGTGGGTATAAACAGGAGCAATTAGTTACATCAAGGGGCCAGCTCTGAGTGAACTAATTACACTGGGGGCATGGTACTCCAGCAGCTTGTAATTCTTCTGCCCCCTTTTAGTATGGATGGGTCCCACTTTGGTAAATAAAGACACCCTCTGTGTTAGTCATGGTGCTGGATCAAGAAAAGTGTGGCAAAAAAAAAAGGCAGACAAAACCTGCTCAGTAGCCGGATCTTTTTGCATGGTGTCTAGCATGACTGTTTACATTACTTAAAGTGAAAAACCAAGTGGATTGCAGAGATGTCCAGAGAGGATAACTCTTGGGAGTTGTGTAGTGCCTAGGGGAACAGTTATCTGTCCTGGTTATGACCTCTAGGAACGGATGTGATAGAAAAATCAATTTAATTCTGGAAGAACTTACCATTAAAAGACAGTTCATGGGATTTAATTGCTTGAAATCATTTGAACTTAAAGTAAGCACAATTCTGGAAAATCTATCAGAAGCAGCAGACATATACCAGTGGGGGTAGCATCTTATAGCCTACAGGAGCCTCTTTTTCCCTAAGGACAGCCAAGCAGTGGACGAGCTGTGAAGTCTCCAGAGGTTTTCAACACCAAACAGGACAAAGCCCTGAGCAACCTGGTCTGATCCCCTTGCTGGCTGTGCTTGAGCAGGTGGCTAGATCAGAAACCTCCTGGATTCTATCACCTTGAATTACAATCCTGTGGTCCTTATCTGAGGTTGTTTATGTTTTTATGTTACAAAGCAAACGTTGTACTCCGGCTCATTGGTGGCATTTTCTCCTGTGTGGGGCCTTTTGAAGGGAATATGCATCTGGGTATAAGCAGTCTTGGTTTCTTCTCACCTGCATCTTAGTGGCATAGGCAGGTCAGCATTAATTGTGGATATTTCTTAGGAATATTATTTGTTAGCAGGCTTGCACGTTTTCCTGAGGCTCGTTGAACCATTACTCACTGTTCAGTCACACCTCTGAGAGAGGCTGAATACAGCAAAGCATTTCTGTTTTTTTCCTCTGGTGCTCAGTACGTATTTGCACAGCCTTTTTTGTTCTACCTGATGACGTTATTTTCTTCCCTCATAGATGAGTCCTTCCTCCACTCTTCACCCTACCTCCTCCTCACCTTCCCTCCCCCTGCATGCCTCCAGTGCCTGGATGACACCTCTAAGGCTGCTGGCACTTCGTTGGCTGTTGCAAATCAAGGACTTTAATCACAGCATGATGCCATCATGTGAGCAAATATGATATTGATGGTGTTTGCTAATATGCTTTTTTTCAAAAAAAAAAAGAAAATGTTAAATGTAAGTCTTTTAAGGGAATTTTACATATTAATGCCTGGTAATTTGAATATGTGCTAATACTTTTTGCATTTGGAATGCTTAATTGATAAAGATTATGTGGATAACGATCTATAATTAACTGATAAACATTAAAACATTAAGAGATAAAGATTTATATTGTTCCTGAGGAAAACGATAAGAGTTTTCCCCTTTGGCTGCACCCTTTTAAGGAGTGATAAAGGGAAAAAAAAATAGGAATATAGCATTTAGTGTGGCTTAAATGTAACTGCTTTATTGTGCCGTTGCTGAATTAAGGTAATTAAAATTTACACAAACTTCTTCAAAAATTATTTTTGAAAGAGAGAGAAGTTGATTTCAGCTTAATTGTATACTTTATTTTCTGGGAAGCTATTCTGGAACAAGAATTGCCATAATGAAGGATCAAAGCAGACAGTTTTCAGTCTGTACTCCTCACCCAGAACCCGACAGAAACCACAGCTTGCATAACAAAAGATCAGAGATTAAAGGCTGTGCAGCCTGTCTTCATGAGACTAAAAAGTTGCTCACATGTGAGGGAGTCCATCAAAGCTTGTCTGAAGGTTGTATGTGACAGGAAATACACTCATTTTACAGGCAGAGTGGTTAAACGGATTTTCCTACCAAACCAAAAGTAGCCGTAGAATTAAAGCCAAATCCACCCACCAGTGTGAATTCAGTGGAAACATCTTCCTTCACCTTGTGTCTGGGACTGGTCTGTCAGACCTCGGGACCTCACTCCTCATCCCACCTTGGACCCATCCGACTTTGCTGCTGCTCTGCTCAGGAGACTGCAGCCCTTGACTGGGGCCAAGGGCTTGGGTTGCCCACTGCCATCTGGTTGCTCTGGATGGTAGACTGCCTCTTCCTTATCACTGTGGCAGTGCCAGATCCAACCCACCTTTCTACTACATCTTGTGTGCAAACTTCTTCAGTCACCGATGTTTTCCTTCTCTTCGCTTTTTTTTCAGGCTGTTCCATACAGGCACCTTGGAACAATACTCCTGCAGAGCAATGTAATGATCAGAGCAGTCCTGATCATGTTGCTCACTTATGCTCTATGCATTAAATATTTGCAATGTAGAATGTATTTGAGATCGCTTCTCCAAGCAAAATCAGAGGGTAATTATTAGTAATGTTTAGGCTGTTTGCCAGTTTTTTCTTAACATCTGTGTCTTTTGCTGTGATAATCTGCTTTTGAATCAAGACTTTTGCATTCATCTAGGTGAGTTCCACCACCCCCACCAGCATCTGTGTTTTCTAAGGAAATGAGCCTGTCTTGTTAGTAGAGAACCAGCGTGGCTTCAACATCCTAGGGCGTGTCACTGCCAATCCTTTATTTCCCTAGAAGGTGAGAAGAGGCATCAGCCACATCCGGCCCTTCATGCTCCAACAGCCATCATCATCATCCTCCTCACCAATTCCCTTTCCCAGTGCAGCCTACTTAGGAAGGCCAGCTGTGTGCTGGGAAACACCATCAGCAGGTCCCAGCCATTCCTGAAGGCATCTCTGATGACTTCTGTGGTGTGGTGCCATACATCTGTGCAACTGGTCCCTCTGACCTGCAAAAAGAAACGCCCTTCCCATGTGAGCTGAGTAAATAGAAGAGTGATAATCATCTGATTGCATCCAAACTAGTCAAAACCAGAGTGCCAGTATATCTGAACACACAGCATGGGGACCCTTCCCCCAGAGTCTTAGCTCACCACTGACAAAGAAACGTGACTCAAAGTCCTTTCATTTTTTTCTTAATGAAAAAAAAAGGCTCCTTTGCCTTGAAACATGAATGTGGCATGACTAATTTCACCTCATTTCACCTAGAAACATTTTTTTTAAAATCCTTGGTAAGTGGATGATTACCTTTCTTTGGGAATCATGTCCAAAGGAGGCAGCTATGTTACCTTTGATGTCCTTACCTGTACTTCAAAGCTGCAACCTGTTTGGCCACTCTCAAGTTCAGCTTTCCCTGGCTCCACTGACTAGAGTAACTTCAGCTAGAGAAATAGCTTTAGGAAATGTTGATTAAAAAAAAAAAAAAAATCAGTCATACTGCTCTGCTAATTATGTTGGCCATATTAATGGCACAGACTGCTCATTTTCAGGCTCTGTTGGAAAGATTACCCAGAGAGGTGTTATTCTCTCAGTACAGTGTCAGATGTCACCCTGTGGGATATTAAAGCCAAGTCAAGATTGTGTTGAAAATTATTATTTTTTTTCTTCTGTACAGTAACACATACAGCACTAGATTTCACTAAAAAGAAATCCCTTTGCAGAAGAAATGTTAATGTGGGCTGCCAAATGGGAGAGATTTTCCATAGTTCACTGTTAATGTAAGACCTCAGCTCTTGTGGAACGTGCTGTCCTCTAATGAACAGCTCCTTAATGAGAGCAGAGAATCAGGGTTTCACATCTGTACGAGTGACAGCAAAGTTTAGAAGGTGTTGTTGCTGTTTTTCTTTCTTATTCTTTTTAATACAAGCACTAATTTGCCTTAAATAAACCTGGGTAGAACACAATAGATTTATGATATATTTTGTGAAGCAAACCCAGCTCTCAGGCATTCAGAGAAACAGGCTCCCCTTTTATGAGATAATTATGATTTAGTGTTTACTGTCTCCCCATAGAGTCTGTGGGTTGCCTTTAAAGTGGCTCTGGGATGTATGTCAAAAATGGAATTTGCCTTTTCAACATGTAAAATGCAGGCGACATTTATTATTTTCCTAAGTAGTATTTCTTCTGCCTCTATGCTGCCTTTTATATATATATATATTAAAAAAACACCTATAAATTATCCCCAGTGGACAGTTTGCTGCATCATCAGAAAATGTTTGTTTTGGAAAAGTTCAGGAAGATTTCTGAGAATTTAGATATTACTTCTAATACCAGCAATAGTCATCCTTCAAAGTTCACTTCCATCTTCCACTTGGAAGTCAATTTTAGTTGATTTAAGAGGATGTAAGTTAAGAAGGTGACACCACACAGGCTTACCATTGGGTTAGTTTCTTGGTTTTGGGTGAAGACTTGGGAGCAGGCTTTGGTGTTTTTCCAGGGGTCCTGAGAAATGAGGCAGTTATCTTTCCCTCTTCCAGTCTCTGCTCTTTGTCCACTGAATATCCTGCATATTCAGCAACCCACCCTAACAGCTTGTGGGAGCTGCGTGCTCAGCAAACCCAGCACCTCACTCATGTCTCTGTAGCTCGCACAAAAGTCCCTCTGAAAAAAAATCCCCACATTACTGATTTCCCTTATGTCCCTTTCCCTTCCCTACCCAGCTACCAAATTCCAAAACACCAAGTAAGATTTAGGAATGCTTTAGGAAAAAAAAAAAATACAAACAATGAATTTAAAAAAATAATAGTAAAGAATTGCAATAGTGTGGCAGCACAGACCATATACTTCAGCTGTGGTGCAAGACAGATTGTGGGCTACAGCTGAATCTGACAGGGCTGCAGGTGTTCAAACCCTGTGTTTGTGCAGTCTAGGAGATTTCTTCTACTTTACAGTCTTCCAGCATACATCTCTTAAAGCCCAGTGCCGCTGGAAAAGTGTGTTTCAACCCTGACAGAAAATATCAATAAGGAGTCCATGAAAGCTATTATCCTTCAAAACAAAGATGGAAATGCAAAGAACATGGGCAAATGGTGAATCTGTGTCAGCTCTTGGTTGTGCATAGCAGAGGATGAATCTAGCATTCGATCGATAAACCGAAATACTGACTCATTAAAAACCAGCACAAAACTCAAGTGGGTTTTCTGTGAAGATCATATGAGGAAGCCATTGATCAGAAAACGTGCTCAGTGCAGATGGAGGATGAAAATCAGGGCTCTCTCTCACTATGCTCTGGAATTATTTGGCAGAAGTTATTGAAATTTTACGCAGCATTGCTACACACAACAGCAGATGGTCAATATAGCTGAAGGAGGAATCTTTTGGAAACCCATCACACCAAGAACCTTTATCCCTTCAGGGGAGAAGCAGGTGCCAGGACTCAAGGCTGCAAAACACAGCCCAGCTTACATGTTGTGAGGTGAAGCTGTGGGCACCCACCCACAACACCCAAGGCTATTGAAGGCCTATGTGGGCCACATGTTCACTGGCTTTCAAATAAAAGGGTGGGTGCTTTCCACGGTTTTCATTATTACAAACCTTGATGACCCTCAGTAACACACTTATCCATCTATCTCACCCAGGTGCTTTGCACCAAAATGCTCAAGTTGTGTTTTTGCCACCACCCCAGTTATGCAACCACCAGCCTGAGGAGTGATTGCTAACTCTAAAATGTTTTATTTACAACAAACAGGGATGCAATTACTTGGAGTGATGGACAAGGCAAACAAGACACAGGTTGAGTGAGTTTTGGAAGAGTTTCAACATCTGACATGTCTTGGAAAGCATTCTTGCTGTGTGGGGCTCGATAACCAGCAAGACAATTAATGGTGTTTGGAAAGCAGTGCAGAAGGGGTGCACTCATAGCTCCAGAGTCTCTGAGGAAGAAGATGATAGTATAGCTCAAAGACTGAGCCTTGGATGGAAAGCTGCATTTGATGAAAGACAAGACATGGGTATTCAAGAGAGTTACTTGAGGTTGAACCCACTGAAGAAGAGCAGAGGAAGAGAGAAGGCAATACAAACATGGAATGACAGTCAACATTTAAAAATCCTCCTAAATAGTTAAAGGAGGCATACAGCTAGTTCTCTTTGTGTTAGATATAGATCCAAACATGAACTGAAGCTTGAAGATAAAGATTACCAAGGTTATTGCAGATCATCAAGAAATGTATAAACACAAAGAGTAAACCAAGTCATGTGGTCGTGTTTTAAAGAGCTCATTGACCTCTGGTGTTGCTTTCTTGTTTCCAGCAGAATTCAACCTGTTACACCTGAAACTGTTTTGCTTCCCTGTTCCTGTGCCACCTGTACCTGATGATGACCCAGATGAACCTTTATTGCCCCCCTACATCACCTCCCAGTAGTTTCAGTGGTTTCTTTCTCATCTCTCTGCAAGATGTGCACATGCTACTTTTTTTTCAGGTATGT
Source organism: Merops nubicus (assembly GCF_000691845.1). Taxonomy (NCBI): domain Eukaryota; kingdom Metazoa; phylum Chordata; class Aves; order Coraciiformes; family Meropidae; genus Merops; species Merops nubicus. The sequence continues at coordinate 126,843 of NW_008602159.1, read as the reverse complement.
TATTGCTACCTTATATTTATTCTCATGCAGTTTCATCATCTTTTAATTAATGTATTCATGCCATCTTTTGTTTCAACACAATTTTGTAATGAAAAGTGTATATGGGGTGCATTAGGGACTTGAGTGAAAGCAGTTGAAATATCTTCCCTTTGCTTTCTGATGAAATAACAGTTTGCAAGTGCTGGCTTTGCTACCGTGTTGTTCTCTTAAGAAGGCATCTGTTGGTATTGTGGAGGGGGTGCTGTATGGTAATGCAAATCCCACTGAACACAACCCACCCTTACACATGACTATCACCCACCTCTTCCTGGTAAACCATGATTATTTGAAATTTCTGGAAATGTTGACAATATAGGAGAAAAAAGATCTCTTGTGTTCTTCCTGTCTCTCTCCCTGTTTGGATATGAGGGGAGAAAACTGAAAGCTACAGTAGTTACTTGTTTAAACAAAAAAAAAACAAAAACGAACAACTTTTATGCATTTCCTAAAGAGTCTGAACTGTGTATTGATGTATGTTTAGCAATGGTGTATAAAATAGGTCTGTGAATGCGTATGCAGTACGTCAGTTCCCTGCTTCTGAATAGACCTCAGAGACGGCTGTTTTGTGCACTAATGTACTTCAGGGGTACTTTTGGTCCATAAAAGACAGGGGAAAATAAAATCCTGAAAATAGATATTGTAGGGTTCATCTATAAACAAAAATCAAGGTTATGTTACAGAATGCTAATAATGCAGCTGCTGTAAACCCTCAGGTTTCTACAGAAGAATTCTGGAAAGTCAACATGATGTTCACAGATTCCTCTGTGTGCTTTTGTGTGTTGTTGATAATGTAGTTGTTATAGCATCATATTAAGGGTCAGCATGAAAATTCAGCTGTGGCATACAGGAGTTGGAATGACAATATAGAACGACTTCGAAAAAAGTAACTCAATTTGATGTGCTAACTGTAAAAAAATAGTAATTCAATATGCAGCAGGAAAACTCTAATTTCAAACCATATTCTAAATATCCCTTCAGTGACTATACTGTGATAATGTATTTTATGTAACAATATTTTCTTTTTTTTTTTTTTTTTTTTTTTTAAACTCCCTTTACTTCTTTATCAAGCCCAAGGCACAGTTATGGGGGAAAAAAGAGAGTGAAATTTTTCTCAGAACAACTTTTTGCTGCTGGGTTTGACATCTATAGCCAGGGTAGGGTAGGTATGAACAGACCAGTGAAAATGGGTTTTGGCAGGAGAACAAGTAAGAATGTTCTCTTGAATGTGTAAGACCCAGCACACCTACCATTAGGCAAAAATGTCAGAACTATAGTGAAAGAAAAAAAACAAGTCTATCTTAGGGGCTGTTTAAATAAACATAGTTTATCTAGCTGGAAAGATGGGTATCCCCATGATGTGCATGGCCAAGGAGGTGACAGTCCTAGCTGCAGAACATAAGGGGCATGGAAAACAGGCAGAAGTAAATGAGAGGTCACATAACATATGAGGAGCTGGAAGAGAGCTCTGGAAACCAGGTTGGAGCATTTTGAGATACACAGAAGGGTGTGGTGAACTTGATAGGAATAAAAAACAATGTGTGTGTGGTTTTGTGTGAAGGACCTTGTTAAATAAAGCCAACTTAAAATTTTGGAATGTTTTTGTAGAAGAATCTCAGAATATAATTGTAGCATCTGAGCAGAAAGGGATTAGCTGTCAAACACGATAAGGCAAGAACAGTTTAAAATTCTATCATTTTTAAACAAAAAATGAAAAAAGAACTTTTTCAAAGGCTAAATTAAAGCAATGATACCTATTGGTTTTAGTACTTGCACAGTCAACTAAGCCTGAATAAATGAACCTTCCAGAAAAAGTACATCAGACTGCCACTCTCACTGTGGCCTAAAAAAGGCAGGGTCTTTTTTAGGAAAACCGAAGTGAGAACAGATACTGGAAAGGGTTTATGGTTTAAGGCAGTGATTTTCACATGGGTGTGATCAGCGTGGAGAGAAGGGACAAAGTAAGTGTCCCTACGTAACTGGAGCCAGTGTCATTCCTAAGAAAACAAGTGTTATTGAATTTCCAATAACACTTTAGGAAGGCGAGACAAGACCTTGAGAATAATTACTTCTGAATGGTTTTATTCCCCAAGCAAGCAAGGAATTAAAAAAGAATAATAGCATTGAACAGAATTTAACTTAACTTTTTTTTTTTTTTTTTTTCCTTCTTGCTAAAACAAAACCTGAAAATATACCATGAGAATCCTTTGGTGCAACCCCAAACACAGCATTTGGCATCTGCATGGAAAGCAGAGGGGAAGGTTAGAGCCTTGACTTCCCTTGCACAGGGGGAATTGTGGACCCATGTTTGTGATTTTCTGGGCCAGTGCTCCAACCATTGGGCTGTATGCTGGTGACTTAGGAGTAGGAATTGCCCCGTTTCGTGTGTGAGTGCCCACTGGCATAGGGGGCAGGACACCCCCACGTCTACAAGTGTTTGTTGAGGGGCTGATGGGACCTTCTCCTCCCCAAAACACTCCCAGTGTGAGTGGCACGCTGTGAGCACAGGCAGCCCCTGTCCCTGGGGCTGTGCACGGCGGGGTGACACAGGGGTTGGGGCTGGCCAACCCTTTCCCCAGTCCTCCTGGGCAATCTGAGTGCAAGCAGTGGGTTTTTGAATGAACAACATCTCTTGCTCCCCAGCGGGTTGCTTTTGAGGTGGTAGTGAGTGTGTTTGGGGAGAAGGTGAGAGCCCTAAAGACAATTTGCATGCAAAAGTGAACCCAGATCTGCCCAGTCCTTCGGAAGGAGGACTGTAGAGGACAAAAACACACAGAAGCACGTGGTAAAGGGGAAGATGAAAGGTAATCAATCACTCCAAGCAGCTGATCACCACGAAGCAGATGGAATTACAGCCTAGACCAGGAGGGCAGGTCTGTGCTGAAGCAGGAAATCTTTATATTCCTATATATAAAACCAAGCAGAGCCTTAATCATTTGGTTGTATTTTCTTGTAAGCAGGGTTTGTACCACAGTTCCACCAAAACAAATGGGCAAATAAAGTTCCTCCTGCTCTGGTAACAGGATTCTGCTAGAAATAGACTCTGCAATTTATTTATGCAATAAATACACTCCCTTCAGGAACGATGTCAGATATTTGGAGTATTCTGCCAGGTGGAACATAACTGAGGTGAATGTGCCAGTTCAGCTGATCTGCTATGGAAGTTCTCAAAACCTTTTCAGTCTATAACTCCAGGATTATCTGAAATATCTTCAGGTTTTTTAATTCATTACTGATTTCCCATCAGGAATAATTAACTTTGTAACCTCTCCAAGCCTGCATGCGTGTATGTGCCTGTCTTTCCTCCTCATAAGCCAACATCCCCAATACATAGATAATTTATGAAAACAGAGTAGACGCTTTTTAATAATTAAGTAATAGATAATAGGAGGGGACTTCTTCCAACAACGTACTGCGACTTTGAAGTAGAACACTAGTGGCTGTGGATAAATTACATTTACAGAAAGAAAATGTGAAGAAAGCTGCTATCCTCACACCGTATCATTAAGCAAATTAAAAAACTGAAAAGTTTCATTTCATTTTGCAATGCCTGCACTTCATTGCAGAAACGTGTGAGCAGGAGTCCTGTGGCAAAAATCCAGCTGACTGCCCCAGACTGAATCACCTAGCATCAACATGGCTTATTCTCCCTAAATTACAGGGCAAACAATAACACAGGTAAAATTAGCCCTGGCTGTAAGGACACAGCAGAAGTGTGCTGAGGATGTAGAATGACAAATGGCAAACGCAGAATGTGTTGTGTCATCTCTGCTGCTGCAGAGTTGGGAAACAAAGGGAGAGTTGGGCCTTGTTTGGCTAACATCCTCTAGATCACAAATCAGAAATTCTTCTAATTAAGATATTGTTAAATTTCCTTTGTTAACAAATTTTTAACCATGTTAATTAGTGATCATTGATGACATTTGAACAATGTTAATTAGCGATCATTGTTCGTCTAACAAACAATTAGGGTGATTTGCAGTTCTTGGGAGCAGAGACATCCCAGAGCCTTCCTGCCTTTTTTTACCCCCAGGCTGCTGGAGCTGAGGGAGGGCATCTGGGAATGCTAATGCAATACCTAGCCGCTCATTTAGCAGAAGCATTGCAGGGAAATCGTGTCTGGCTTATCAACGTTTAATAGTTCAAACCAGCTGTAGCTTCACAAGGGTCTTCTCATCACACAACTGCTCCACCAGGTCACTTGGGCCGTTTTTGCACTAATGTAACATAATACAGTACAAGGTACCCACGAGCATTCGTTTCCCATTATTTCATTCTCATCTAGCTGTGAGGATGGCAATGCCTCTTGGAGGCCTGAGGTTGTCAGGGGGGTCACATTTTTACTTTATCATCTAACTCCAGCCATTTTCTGGTCTATGTGCCAGTGAAAGAGGAGCAGCAGCAGCAGCAGTGTGGGCTGTGGTCCACAGACCTGCTGCCTTTATGCAAACCAGGACCAAAAGTATCTGAAAAAGAACCCCTCTCAGCTTTACAACAGCAGCCTCAGGGTTGCAATGCTACGTTGGTTTGTAAGAAACGTTCCTGAGGAAGAAGGATATTGGCACCAAGAGTTATGAAGGGGCTTGAGAAATCGGCTTGTCAGTTAGACCACAGGAGCACAGAAGCTGGACTGAGTTTCCTGGCACAGACAAGTGGAGGTCTCCAGGCTCTGACAGATGTCAGGCTCCATGCACACTTCTTCTGCACAGTGGTCAAAGCATTGTCTCCTGCTAGAGCCAAAAGACCTATTTCCTGCCAACAGCTTCAGGGGAAGTTGAGTTAGATGCTAGTTCAATCAAAAACAAAATAAAGTTATGGAGACTTACACTGGGGAAAATGGACAGTCTGGAGGCTGAGTGGTGGGATAAGATTGCTTGGGAAACTTCCTACTGTTGTCTTGCTGCAAGTGGTGGCAACACTGGGGTGACTGGAGGTAGAGCCACCATGCAAGTGTTGGCCAGTGACACAGATGGGGTGCTAGCAGCTGCCCATGCTACCACTGTGTTTGTGCTTCTGCTCCAGACAAGGCTAGATAGCCTGGGTGATTAAAATACCAGTGGATGGTGTATCTCAGTGCTCCTACAGCAAGCGTTGTCAGTGGACCACCAGAGCAGCTACGCAATGTGGAAGGCTCACAGAACATATTTTGCTTCTTCAAGATGTTGCCATGCTTACCATAGTGCTTAGCAAGCAGCATAAATTCACTTTTCTGTGAGCTTTGCCTAGGCAAATGGGCTTGAACCTGGCTGCATTACAATTTGTCTCACTTTATATTTGTCCATGGCACGAATACCTGCTGTCCACCCAGCAGGGTGGTTCAGTTGTGTAAATTTATCCATCTTTTCTCCACATTCAGAGTTTATCCCCTCTGTGCTATCAGCCCTGTATTGTTTGCATGTTGCTATACATCAATGTTTCTGCAGCAAATGGTGGATGAAAAGAAGTGCCAAAACCCACGCAACACCTTCAAAATGTTAACTGTAGATGTGGAAAATGATGGCTTATGTGTGCCTGACCCAACAGATATGTTCTTATGTTGTCCAGGTTAGTGAATAGCATTGATATGATTAGATTATAAGGGTGAGCCATTAATCCCTCTTTCTCCTGATTACTATTGACAAAGTTGAAGTGTAAACTAACACTAACCTCCTTAGTTCCAGCTACGTTCTCATGAATATAAATGTATCAGTCCATCAAATTTACATTTATAAAATGCCCTTCATTCAAGGACCTCAGAATGCAGAAGGCAATCAATATAAAACTAAAACTGTTAGCCTTGATTCGGGTAAGAAAAATTCAGCTTAGGAATGTCAAAATTTTCTGCTGGCACTTTCTACACTGAAGTTGAGTGGGCTACACCTCAGTTGTTTTTCAATTCACCACTTGTTCTTGTTGTTTGTGTGCAAATCTGAGTGCTGAGGGAAGCAAAGGATTAGTAGTGCTTGCTGAGATAATGCTCTGTACCTCTTTTTCCAGCAAAGTAGTGCTCTTTTGACTCTCCATTCCTGGGGAATGTCTGTGCCTCTTCAGCAAAGATTTCCAGTTGCTCTAAAACAAGTAGCAGCTTAGAAAGGCCACTCAAAGGCTGCAGGAAATGGTTGTGAAGCTACTTGCCTCATTTTCTGAGCAGAAATCAGGTGCTGACCCTTGGAGAAGAAGCCAGATGTGCTGTGTGTTATGACAGTAATGTGTTCCAAATTTTCTAAGTTGAGAACCTGCAACTGGGAGCTTAAAATCACATTTTAAGGAGCAAATGCATTTAGGTGCTGCAGGGCTCATCTGTGGCAGGTTTGGGCAGGAGTATCTGACTTTAACTCACTTTTGGTGGGGTAGAAGATGGAACTGATAAACGCTTGCCTGTGTTTCTGGGTAACTTTTTGTCATAGGCAGGGAAATTTTATTATCATTTGTATTATGGATTGTGATTGTCAGACACAGATGTGAAAGCCCAAACATATTTTGACTTCCATGGGGACAGATGGAAATGGTAAACTGATTTTCACCTTTAAAAAATGACCAATCTCATTGTTAAATTATATTAATTTGCTCTGTTGCTATGACTTTGCTGTGTTCTAGATTCCAAGCAACTGCAATTTCTTTTTCCAAAACAGAGGGAGATATCCCTAAAGGAAAGTGGAAATACTTTGTGAAGATAATTCTGTCAATCTGTGAGCTGTGGAGCAGTGGGCTATGATTAGAGATCCATTTGCACTCAGTAGCTCTCTCTTAGCATCTGTGACAGTAAGGTGCTGCATTCCCACCCTCCTGTGGCTTTACACATTTACTGATGCTTTCAGTCTTCCTGCTCCTAAAGTCAGTTGTTTGTTGCAATCATTATGTGGCTGGTTTCTGACCAGGATATTCCCAAGATCCACAACAGAAACAAGGGACACCGCAGCAGCAGAAAAAGGCTAAAAAATTCCCTTTGCACTCAGACTGACTGTCTTTGCCAGTCAGAAGTAAGCAGCACCTACACAGCACCTCTATGGCTGCTGTCTTGTGTTGTAATATTAAACTAGACCGCTCTTACGTTAGGCAAAGGTAGCAACAAAAGGCAGTAAGCAAGGGAAGAAAAAGGTTCCTCAGTATTTGATCTGGTCCTGTCCTCTTTCAAATACCTCATGCACACCTCTCAGATTCTCTTATGATTCTTCTGAGGTTTGAAGATTCCCAAGTCTGGAGGGGGTGAAGAGCAGGAACAGTGAGCAGCCTTTTGTTGCCCAGGGTATCTGCCCTATTTATCTGCTTTCCCAAAAGAAGGGCTAACACAATCTTGCCAGGTTACATCCGAGGCCAAACACACTTGGAAGTGAAATCGTCAAAGATCTGCAGGACCCAAGTGTTTCAGTGACTTGTGCAGGATGGGGGCCACGGCAGAGGTGTAACACCAGCCAGTCATGGATCCTTCCCCCAACACTTGAAGTTCCACTGGACATGGCTGTTGTGCTCTTTAGTGCAAAACATTCAGCTTTACTGGAACTAGTTGTTTTCACTAAAAACTAACAATTCAGAAAATGAATTAAGAAATAAACCAAGAACCCACTTAAAAAAAATCCCAAAGAAACCCAACCCAAAATGTCCTGGTGCAAGTAATTTGCACACTGCAATGTTTGGTGATAGAGCTTATGTTCTTGGTCATTTCCCAGCTGGAGCATAAAACAAGCACAGGAAAAATGAAGTACTGAGATACACATCACAGGGAGAAATGCTGATAAATGGTCAAGAAAATTCCAGTGGATATGTGTATTGGTTTGTTTAAACAGGATAGATAAATGGTGTAATGTAAGAAATCTAAATTGGCTATTTTCTATTTGTACAGAGAGCTACATCTCCTTCTAAATTCAATTCTTTAATCAGTGACAACTGTACCTCATAGCACCATCAAAAGATGTTCTTCTGTGCTTTTATATTTAATGCTAGATACATAAATAAACTGACTGAAATGTAAGAAACCAACTTGAAACACAGTTGTGTTGTCTACTCTCCCCTGTTCTTTCTTTTCTCTTGGCTTTGAAGGCTGCTGCTTGAGAAAACATGTGGAGCATTCTTCCTGACTGAAATATTGGTATTTTATATTGCCATGAACTTGGATAATTAGCTTCTCTGTCATCCCAAGTGACACTCTCCTGTTGTTCCCTCTTCTGCTCTGTTCCCTTTTCCCTAAATCTACTACCCTTTTGTTCCCCATTCCCAATCTTCATTTTTGTTAGCAGTTTTTATCTCTTCAGATCCTGCTGCTACTTTGTTCACCCTTCCTCATTCCTTAGTGTCCCACCTTGTGGCTCTTCATCCATGTGTGATGCCTCCTCTTCACCATATCTTCCCCTGGCCAGTTCCCAGCTCCTTCCCTCTGCGTGTTGCTCTTTGCAGAGAAGGGATGGTCGTATTTCTTCTCTCTGCTCTGTATTTTCCTTCTGCTGCTTGGATGTGAGAGACATAGCTGAAGGCCACCTGCCTTATCAAGAAGGCAGGTACTTTAGGAAGGCCCTAGTTAGCTTTATGGTCTGTGGGCTGCCTGTAACCAGCCCATAATAGGCTTTACCAAGCTAGAAAATTAAAATGCAGCATGGAAATGTTCAGTCCATCAGATTATTATGCAAAGTGTCATCTAGTGGCTCATCTTATCAAGAAAATTGCCCAGTGCCATCAGTTTTCTTCAGTCTTTACAGTCCTGGTCATTGCCTTGTTTCCAATCGGGAAGGATTTTCTTAAACAATAAAAGTATCCATAATGAGTCTGAGCTCTAAATTATACTCAGGCATCCGATCTCTCACTCTAATTTTCAGACCTGATTGTCTAAATGAAGGCACCCCGTTCTAAATTTTAATTTTCAGACAGGCATTTAGGCACCCAAATACCTGTTTTAATCTCCTAAGTACCCATCTGAGCGCTCCAGTACAGCAGGTGATTGGGCACCCTCACCTAAGCTGCCAAGTTCAGAAGTGTCCTTCTGTCTCGTTGAATGCAGTTGTGTTGCAGTTCATCATCCTCTGCCACTGGTGTTGTCCAGGAAACTGCTGCTCCTCCAGCAAAGCTCATCACTTGGCTGGGTATTGGGAATGTGTCCCCATGTGGCATCCCACTGTCCCTCACTGGGGTTCCCAGGCTCCACCAGCGTGTCCCACACTGCAGACTTTGGGTTTTTTAATCAGGAATAGGAAGAAATGGAAGATAACTAAAAGATAACATAAGTGCTTTTGGCATTGCACCAAAGTTTCCCTCTTAGGAGGCAGCCACAACACCTAAGAAGAGACGATGCTCAGAGCGCATCACCCGTGAGCATCAGTTTACAGCATGGTCTCCTTTGCTGGACGTGGACTTGCTCTGAGCCTGTACCACAAAGAACTGCTTCTCTTCTTCAGACACCTCCTTGACCAATTTAATAATCTCTCTAGGACCATCCTAGATGCTTTGCAATAAAAGAATTTTAAAAATCCCTGCTCTGGAACAGTGGCCTGACAGACTCCAAATGGGATTGCAAAATCCATGGTTTCTGCTGCAGGTGGGCATCAGAAGAGCAGGGCTGGGCTGGGCAGGCCATGGCAGGCAGGAGCTGGCAGCTGCCTTTGGCGAGGCCTCAACCACCCCAAAACAGCCCCAAAATGAAGCTGTGGAAGGCGCTGGTCGCACAGGCAGCACACCAGCGTGGAGGGCTCTTGCTGCTGGACATACAGCCCATGGGGAGCTAGTGCTATGGAAGCAATCATAGTCTTTGTTTCCCAATTTAATGGAAGCCTCCTCCAAATCACCCAGCAGCTTATTTAAATCACAATAACGCCCTGACTCCGGCTCACAAAAAAAAAAAAAATAATACCCAAGGAAACAGACATTTATGGCTTAAATCTGGTCTGACATCTGACCTTAGCTGTGACTGCTGTGCCAGCAAACAGAAACAACAAAAAAAGGCTCAATTTAAAGTCTGTTCTTGTTAACTCGGAGTGTTAGATATAACTGTGAAATTCCGGCTTTTGTGGGGTTAATTGCGTAACTCTTTGCTGTGCTTTAACAAGATGTTTTGTAGCTGAATAGCTGTGATTTCCTTTGTTTCTTTCTGTGGGCCGAAGGTAGTTTAAGAGGGGAAATTAGCCATTTAATTATTATGAGTGCAGGAGAAGTAAAAAGACCATATGGTTTGCTGTTGAAATTAGTCACAAGAAACTTTTTCTTTTTTTTAAATAATATGTGATATTTTTAACAAGCAGATGTGAAGCCACAGCGTCTCCCACAAGAGTTTTGCCAGCCTTATCTATTGTACCAAGTGCTGCAGGGGGGTATTTTTAGCACAGGGGGTCATTGCACGGAGGAAGGGGTTGCAAAGCAAGTTGGAGGCACAGCTATGAGGAAGGAAGGGACAATGAGGGCTGGCCACTGAGCCCAGCATTTCTGTGGTTGATCAGTGGGGCTCAGGTTCCCAGATGAAGGCAGACCCAGAACTCTGCTGCAGGGTGTTTGCTCCACTACTTGGTGCTTTGAGCATCTCTTCCCTGACCTGGGCTGCTGCTCGTGGTCCCAGCAGGCATCCATTAAAACCAGCAGCATTTCTCTAGCAGCATGTTTCCTGTCCTGGTTTCCCCTCCAGTCCCTCACAGACAACCCTTCAGCCTTTCCTCATCTTGCTCACCTTTGCAGGCTAGTCACTGGCAAGCAGGTTCATGGTGACATAGAAAGTAGCACCTGCTTTCCCAAATTACAGTTTGAAAACACCGTTAGGAACTCTGCAGGTGTCAAGTGATGTTGCTCAACAAGGCAAAATGCTGCCCTCTGACTGATTGGCATGGGATAAGGGCATGGGGCTGGGTGAGATGTGCACTTGGCATCCAGCTCCCCTTGAGTTTGAGCTTGGTGGGAGCAGATGCCTCTTGCAGACACATGGCTGCTCCTCCTCCTTTGTCCTCCTGGGGGCCATCGGAAATCTGTGTGATATCTTTAGCATCTGTAGCTACAGCGTGTTGACCCCTGTACCTGATAACAGAGATTCCATTGTGTAACTCTGGAAATTCACTCCTTGTGAGTGTTTTCTATTTTTTAACCAGCTTCGTACTTTTTCCTCTCTCCTCAATCTCTTTTCCCTCTCATCCTTTCCTTTGTTTCTAGGGGAGCTTTTTCACTTAGTGAAAACACAGTGATAACCTTGCCTTTACCCACTCTTTGTTGCCACCTGTCTAGATACAGAGGTCATGTTAAAGAGGCACAGGTTTCCTTTATAAAAGTTGTGCCTAACTTTACTTTGTATTAAAAATTTGCAGAAAGCAGAGAAATAATGAAAGCAATTAAGACCAAGGGGAGTGAATATCACTGTATAAATCTATAGAAGAGCTTCAGAACATTTGAATAACAATAACACCACCAGGTTACTTTTGCACTGGCTCCTGGCCAGACTAATAAAGTACCACCCAGCAAGAAATATCTGTTTTCCCTGCTAACCAATGTGATCCTTTTGAAGTTGGTGGGTTTGCAAAAAAAAAAAAAGGGTAAGTCAGGGCAGTATTTGAGCCCTTCAGGAAATTTTGAACAAAGTATTTGATCATTGCATGGCTCATGCTGCAGTGCAGGATCTCAGTTAGGTTGGCATTTACTCTGGGCAAGAACACATATGCTCCTTTTCAGGTCTCTCTCACACTGAAGGGCTGTAATGCTGTGTTGAATTATAGGCAGTGCTCCTATAAAGCTTTTTCAAATGAGAACTTCAGGGAGTTATCAGGGCTCCAATGCTTAATTTGAATCTTCTTTGCTAAGTTTGTATTCTTGAGCATCTCGCTTCTCCTTTGCTGCCTAAGGGTTTCTGATACTCCTGTAATACAGACAATAAAGGGGCCTGGATTGCTTTGCCTTGAACTTCAGGAATTATTCAAGTCACCTTACCAAGATAATTCAATACAGTCTTCCTGTTCAGAATCACCCAACTGAATGGCCTATGATGACTGTTCCTTCCGTTCCTTTCTTCCTGCCTTCCTTCCTCCTTCTTCTCTGTTTCTTTACACCAGTTCTAATTATTTGACACTCAAATGATAAATGAGTTTCAAATAATTAGAGGCGGTATAAAGGACTGCAGCCAGGAGATTTATGCCAGCCAAGCCATCCAAACAAAGAGCCTTCTGTGGGTATCGTTTTTCTCTCTGAGCTTTGAAGCCCTGTTCTGCTGTCTCCACCTTCAAAGAGCTATACCATTTTTAACCCACATAATTTTATTCCCCTTTTTCATACCTGGGCAATGTCACAGGCCCTTATTAAGGAGCAGACC
>NW_008602159.1:39137-114535 GCF_000691845.1 Merops nubicus | reverse complement strand
TGAAAATCGGCAGGAAGCCAGTAACAAGTAGGGGTGAGAGGGCTCAAGGGAGGCCTTACACAAGGACCCAAGTCAGATGTGTTGCCAATTCATTAGAAAGGAGTGCTGTAAAAGATAAACCACCTCCAACTTTCTTTAGGACAACTTAGTAACAACAACAACACTGGATTACTTTTGCATGGGCCCCTGGCCAGACTGGTCCTGTCGTCTGGAAATAAAGGTAAACCTGCCCAACTTCTGCAAATATTAAGAAAGGGTCTAGCCTGCTGCTAAATTGGTTGTGAAAAAGTATGAATTTTTGAAGGCGGATAAGTAAATATGTCCAGAACATGCTGACAAAGAACCTCTGAGAGAGAATATGTTATTAGCAATCCTTTTTCTTCCCTCTTACTCCCCTGGCAACTCCATATAAACTTTGTAAGGAGCCAGACTTGCCCTGTCATAAAAGAACCCAGCTGAAAGCCCTCTCTCTGCCTTGCCTCTGAGCTTGGGCTCATGTAGGGCTTCCTATTCTGGCTGTGAAGTGCTTCTGCTGAATCAGGGCAACATTTTGCATGCTGCTGTCTAACAGTTGGAAGACAAATTGCAATGCAAAGCTCAAACGAAACCTGCTTGGGTTTTCTTTTATTTCCTCTTCAGAGCAGGACCTTTAGCTATGTGCTTGTGCTCATGTGTGACTAGATGATGGGAGGGAGGCTCAAGGTGGAGAGGTGGGTTTTTCACAGAAGGACTTTGGTGCAGACCTGTGGAGACTGTTTTATTTCCCTGGGGAAGCCTCATGGGCTTTCTAGTTTCACTCAGTGTGATGAGAGTAATGGCATAAATACCTGTAATACAGCTTTTTCTTGTTTGCCTGTAAAAACTAAGTTGAAAGGCCACAGTTAGTGTTTAGAGGAACACCTAATGAGGTCTAGGATACATTGGCTGAGAAACAAGTGAGGATGGCTTCAGTTTCTCAGAGATGGGATGGTAGGAAGTGTGGCCAGTGACCACAATGACTCTTTTCCTTAAGGCTTTGTTTTCCTTTTCTGTCTGGTTCTTTATTTTTTGGTTTTGTTTTTTTTTTTTAGACCGTAGGCTTACTGGTGTGTGTGCCAGCTCCTTTAAAGCCTTTTTGTAGATTTACTAGTGTGGTGCTGCTTTGCCACAGTGTGTGAGTGGGCACTGTCTGCTGCAGGTGTAGGGATCAGTGACCATCAGTATTTTCATGGTGAAAAAGGAAAGTCTTAACTTAAAACAATATATTTCTCCACTGCACTTTTCTACTATGGCTTGCATTGCTTTGCCAGCTGCTGCAAAATCAGAACTGGGAGCAGTGAGTTTAAGAGAGGGATGCATCTTCATTCCTTCTCCAGGCTGAACCTGCAAACTCCTTCCCAGTTCTCTGGAAATACTGTTTATGTACCCTAGCACGGGAACACAACCAGAGCTTTTCCTCTCATTTTTTCAGCCAGGAAAGATGAGCAACCACACACAAATACAGTGACAGAAATAGAGCATTTGTGAGTGTTGACTGAAACATGGGCACTATGTACAACAGTTTCAATCACAGGAAAACAATTGCCATGAAGCTATGCCATCAACATTTGATTGACATCATCACTTTAAATCCTTTAGTTGAGTTGAAGAGCTGTATGTCCAGGCAGATAGCTGAATGAAGGAAAGATAAACCCATATTTTCAGATACAGCAACCTTAATAGCCTATTGCTTTGACATACAAAAATATGTGATCTGGAGAGAATGTAAGACAACGCTATAAACCAGAATATGTGGAGTATTTCTTCCTAGCCAGTGCAAGAAATCCAAGGAACACATACAAAAAAAGAAGAAACTTCTAAAATAAGCCTGTTAGAGCATAGCTGTGAAAAGAAGTCTGAATTAGAAAACACAAAGAAAGGAAAGCAAAATCAGGGGCATATGACTTGCCTGTGAAGTCTGCTGAGGGCAAGAATTAATTTCACACCAGGGAAGGGATGAAGCAGCCTGGCAAACTAGACCTCCACAGAGCAGGCAGTGGTGTTAAAGGCAGAGCAGAAAGGCATGGAAAAGAAGTTTTTTTGTCTCATCAGGGCAGTGAATCCACTGCCACACTGGTAAAACTGGTGCCTTGTGGAAATGGTCCTCAGGAAAATTATCCCATACTTTACATGGCCATACTACATGTCCCTGTAAATGGATAATTTGGATAGCCTCTGGTGCATGGATTGGCTGGCTATCTGTGTTGTGCCTATCTGTTCAACAATTGCATGTTATAGTCAAGGAAGCTCAAAGAAAGGTCATTTGGTTGCACAACAGCTTGTGAGCAGTGATAGTTAAACCCTTTGTTGAGCCTGGCTCTCTATCTCCACACCCTTTGCCAGGGTGATGGCCTGTTAGTTATCCCAGGGGGTACCAGGGGTTCTCCAGAGGCTCCATGTCTGGCAGATGCTGCAAATGCCATCACTGCCTCAGTATTTCCATCAGCTGCTGGCTGGTGTGCAAGCACCAGACCACCCTGGCAAGGTGTGATCGGAAAAAAAGGATGCTGAAAAAATTTTGTTGGCAGAGCAGTACAGAATTATTTAACTCAAAAGTTTCTGTCATCTTGGCCAAACACATTTCTATCATCCATTCCCTTCTCTAGTTAGGTGGTCTGGAGTCTGAATTCATCTTAGGGGCCAAAATATGAAATATTTGGGAATTCTGGCAGGCTGCACACAACAATTCATGCTTCTTGTTTATCTCAGTGTTTCTTTGCATAATGAATGGGAAGGGGTGAAATAAACACAGCTATGTTTAAAACAATAGAGTAACTTGGATTGAGACATTACCAACCTCCCTGTAAATTTTCAGCAACCAGGCAAATGGTTGCTTTAGGGATTATAGTGCTTTTTAGGTTGGCTGTGTGTCCAAGAGCTCTCTTTCTGCTTGTGGCCTCACTTGGGAGGGTGTAGAAACGCCTTCCTAAGCTGAGCTCCTGCCCAAGTTTGGCTTTTTTGAGCTCAAAATGCCACTTCTCTTGCCCTCACAGCAGACTGAGGGTGCCCTGTACAAGAGATCCATTGCAGACTCAGGCTGTCGACAACATATTTGACCAGCCATTTGAGACAAATTTTCCACAATATGTTCCAAGTCAATGGAGATGGTTTGTTTTTTACTATGGGCAGAGAAATGTCAAAAATGCTCAGCTTGCTTGTGGATGTGTACAAGGCACCCACGAGACTGCATACAAAATAGCTGAGGTGCCAGTGGGCAGCACTTGGGAACATGTAACAACGTTCTGGGTACTGGCAGAACAAATGGAGTTTGTTCCTGGGACCAGCAAATAGTGTCCTGCACATCATCTGCCCTCCTGCTCAAGGGGTTCCCATTCAAAAGGGACAGGTCCAGTATTGTGGAAGTCACTGTCAGGGGGACAGGGCTCCTCTTGTCTCTTTGATGCCCAAGTGGGGCTGTTGGTAAGAGGGGATTCAAGCATCTTTGTTTTCAATTAGCTTTCTTTAACTCAAAGGGAGTTTCAGTACTGATTTTGAAGTCTCACACACAAAACCTTACAGTGCAGTTTTAACACAAACCTGATAGGTCAAATTCTGTTCAGGTTTTAGGATGATGTGGTCCTGCTGGCTAAAGTGGTGGGCACTGCACAAAGCTGCATGAAACGTGGCTCTGTCTGCTTATTCAGAACCCCAGTGATAGGTTCTGCATCCTGGGAGAGAATCCACAACTTGCATATGCATCCAGGGCTTTAGCTGAGCACATTGCCAGGTCCAGGCACCACAGCTTACCTGCCTGAGGTAGGTTCTAAGCGCACGGCTAACGGCCACTTCTTCCCAGATCTTCCCTTGCAAGGAAATGAAATTCTTTCAAAAATTGCAAATGAATAATTAATATCCTACCAAGAAATTAGTATTGTCCTCGAAGTGGTCTGAGGTAGCCCCTGATTCTGCAAACAACTGCATCTTCATGTAAAGCAGGTTGCAGGTTCAGGGCATTCCTTGCCATGTCAAATAATCATTAGCTTTTCAACAATATCAGGGGAATCTTTTTTTTTTCTGCTCATTTTTGTGCACTGTAGGGCACTTGGATGCTCATTAATATACATGTCCCTTCCAATTTCACTCTCATTTGCACTATGTTAACAGCTACTTTTTCATCTTTGCTCAGACAAACGTTGGCCTTTGTAACCAGGAATAAAATTAGTCACAAATGGAAACCTGTTTTAATGAGGCCAAATTGTTATTTAACTCCAAATATGTACAATATTTTTTCTCTAAATCTCCTTTAATTCCTCCCTAGTATTAATTATAACTTGTCATAAACAGGCCTCAGAAATGCTTCCTCCTCCAGCAGAGTTCAAAATAGAGCTTTATGCCAGAGCACCATATTCATAAGGTAAAAAAAAAAGGGGGGTAGGGAAAAGCTCCTTTTGTCTAAATTCTCCAAAATTTCTGATTAAAATATGAGGGTTTATATAGGCAAGTTTGGGAGCTCTTCTGTATTTACTGAAACTGTGACGTAAATCAAAACTCAAAATAGGGGTTGTTTGTTATCAGAGTAAGTACTGAACAAGGTGTGTCTGTTACAGCTCTTTATTAGAGATATATTATTTTCTTTATTTGGATTTATTTTCTGGGCTTCCATGTCTTGCTGTGCCATTGCTTCACTTCACAACCTTAGGGAAGTCTCCGTGTTTGGATTAATTGAAGTGATGTGCATATGTATATGTCTTCACATATATATACATATGTAAATAGATACAGTCATTTCCTGCTAAAATAAAAAGCTGCCAAAGACGAAATGAAGATGACATAAAAACTCTGCTCCTTAGAGTATCTTCTTTATTTAATTGCACGTACACATCAGCCAGAGCCTCTTGAGCTGTGTCCAGGCAGGCACAGAGCTACCATCCGTGGGTCAACACGAGTATTTAGGGGAAGGTGGGTGAGAAGTAGCCACTATCTATCATAACTCCCCCTCTCACCACCATCCCAAAACTACTTATTCACTGTAACAGCAAGGTATTGTTTCTTCATTAACCCAGCAGCTCTTGCCCAGCTAGAGAAAGCATTTGTAAAGCTATGTGTTGTTACAGTGCCATCTGGTGATTCCCCCACACGAGAGGGTGAAGCTCTCTCATCAGGCACTCCAGCAGCATGATTACTGTTCTGCATTACTTAGCATACTTCCTTAGGCATCTTGTCATGTGAGATTTTTTTTTTTAACTCTTTAGCACTTAAATGCATAGGAAACTTCAACAAACAGCAATCAAAATATTTTCCACATGTGCTCTTAATCAAGTTTATCAGCAGCAGTTTGATTTTAAGAAATGAGAGGCAAAGCAGTACTAAAGAGAGAGTTTCTTAATCACCCATAAATCATCAAGGGCCTGATTATGCTGGTGCTGCACGCCTGGCCCAAGGCTGCTCTTGGTGGACAGAAAGTGCTATAGGTGTGTTGTTGCCATCCCCTGTGCATTTGTGTGGCACCTGCCTTTCTCAGAGTGGCAAGTGGCCTTTATCAGCTGCTGCTCCTCTGAGCTATGGAAGCCTTGTCCCTGTGTTACTTATGGGAAAATGAGTTGGAGATGCTTGTTTGAGATGGCTTGAGCAGAGCTGGGGTTAGAGCTGTGGATTCCTGTTTCTTTCCTCCTGCCTGAGAGCAGGACGTGTCCCTCGGGACGTGTCTGTTCATGGCATGATGTGGTGGTGTGATGATGCTGATTTGGGGCTTGGCATGCTTCTGTCATCAGCTTTTCTGGTTGCTTTGCACCTTTCCCCCTCTCCAAAGTAGGAGGAATGATTGTTTTGTTCCCTGATGATCCTAGAGGTCCTTTCCAACCATGGTGATTCTATGACATTTGTAAGAGTTGAGTATTTGTGTATCATTTTGTTTATTACACAGTTGATTGAGGGCTTCCTCTGACCTCGTAGTCTTTTGAGGCTGGTCTTACGTGCAGCATGTAGTCCTCATACAAATCTGGAGTAACTATTACTAAAATTTAGCACTAAATGAGCTTCTGAAGCTTCAGATCCTTGTCTGAGATGTTCACATAACCACAATGACTGTTTTCTCCACTTTAAAATAGGCCAAAATGGAACCAAAAAAGCCTGTTGCTGGTGGAAGACCAATTTACCTCTAAAAACATTGAGCACATTTTATTTATTGAGGTAGGGGCATATAAAATTCCAAATGTTGAGTAATTATTGGAAAAAAGTAACCAATTCCTTCTTTCCCTTCCATCTTTTGGTATCTATAGGGGAAGGAAACCATTTCTCTAGTGTGCTTGTTTGCTTATCCCAAAGGAAGTGTAGCTCCCTCTTCCTGCTTTCAGGTGTTAACATTTGTCTCCTCTGAGAAGTCACAGCTCTGTCTCTCCTAAATGTCTGCAGCACCAGCTCACTTTCCTCATGTTCGGCTCAGTTCCAGCCTTCTGTGAATGGGGACTTGAGGCAAGAGGTGTTTCTGGTCGTCTTCTAAATTCATCTGAAAAGTCAACCCACATCCACTCTCTGAAGGGTCTGCAGGTGAGGATATCACAGCTCAGGGTGACAATTCCTGCTATTCCAGGGAAATGGCATACAGTTGAAAATGCTGTTGTGATCCATGTTCATCAAAGGGCATTTTTAGAACTGCGTTCCCAAGAGCTAATATAAAAACATGGTATATATGCTGCAAAAAGTGAAGAAAGCAGTCAGAAGCAAAGAAGGTGTGATGCCTACAGGCAGGGCCAGCTCTGAGAAGAGTTTGCTGTTTAATTGGCCAAGTTAAACAAGATACAATTAGAGCTAACCTGGCCTCTTAGGATTCATAAAGCCTTACTTGGAAGTTCTGGGGAGATGGTGGCAAGGCAGTGGCTTTAATTGTATCTTGTTTAACTTGGCCACTTTAATGACTTACACTTCCCTGACTTGGCTTCTTTCATAGATGTCACACCTTTGAACAGCTGACTAGACTTTCTTTTTTTCCCCTGACATAGTTTTTTCTTTACATTAACTGCTCTGAATCAGGCAGAAATCGTATTTGTACAGGGGGGAAGAGTTCCAGTTTATTATGTAACCAGATATGAATAATATTTTTAATATAATGGCTCAGGTTCTCTGCAGCTGAAATTCTGGAGAACAAAATGCTGCTCTGCAAGTCAACACCAGCCAAGGAGCAACTCTGCTGATCATGTGGCGACTCATTGCATACTTCTGCTCTGCCCAGGGGCAAAAGCCACTTTCCATACCTTCTGGGCTGTTGGCTGCTCAAGTCAGCCAGTAACCAAAATTACTCATGCATTAACTTTTCCACCAGCAGGAGACTGTGGCAATCCACATGTGTGATAGAAAGTGATTGCTATTTGGCTTCCTACATGTGCCTACCTGTTAGATGTGGCTGAGATAGTTAACGCTGGAAAAGCAGAGCTGAGTGTCAAAATCCAGAAATATTTAGGCTAGTCCTCCAAATGCACTGCACTGTAGCTGCTCTGCCACGCTGCAGATTTGTGTGCCTCTGCTGTTGAAAGGTTTCAACTGTCCAGAGGTACCAGGTCTTCCTACAGAGTTTTCCTGATTAAAGCAGCTCCTGTCTCTGCTCACAGCAACTGTATGTATTTTGGGAGATGTGGTCTGAACAACCCAATTGTTCTCCCCTAATTCTGGGGGAGAATGAGAGCATGAGACTTTTGGCATACCTTTTCCTAGGGTGTCATTTTCACCACTGGAGACCAGAGACATGTTTTTCAGGGAAGGCTCTGAACACAGCTGATCCTGCCCTGAAGAAGGCATCTGGATGAAAGTTTCAAGTGCCATGAAACTCTGCAGTTTTAAGATTTCTGGATAGAAGTATTTTGACCCAGGAGTTTTTTTTTTTTTTTTTTTTTTGTCTAGTCTTTCAAAGGCAAACTTTGATAATTTCAGTCTTTCTCTATAAGGAAATTAGTCATAACAAAACTTTAATTTTTTCTAGTTGGTGCTGTTTTATAAGAGAATAACAAATCTCATTGCAAGACCAGGGATTGAGTTTATCAGTTCCTGATGCAAGACACCTTGGTTTGGGTCCTTTAAGGCTTAGGGTGTCAGTTAAGGCCATAGCTAAGCTGAACTAATCACCTAGGAGCTGCTCAAAGGGACAGTGCCACTCCTCCTTACCTCTCTTGTCCCTGGCTATCCACCCCTCCCATCTGGCTCTGTCTGATCCAGCAGTGAGCCACCTCAGAGGGCTGAACCAACACCCAGTGCCTCTCTTCTTGCTGCACAGTCGAGTTTTCTTGCAGCTGAACCCTTTAAACCAGCTCACCATAAGGTCAAAAGAAAGAAGAGCCAGCAGCCTGCAGACACAAGCAACAGGGAGGACAGAGAGGAATGCAGCTCCACGGGCTGCTGTAACATAAAATAGGGCACTTCATTAAGTCTGTGAGATAAATTGGGCCCTGAACGTTTGGCTAAATCTGCACGCAAAGATCTCTGTCCTTGAGGGCATAAAGCAAAGTTGGGCTGTCTCCCCTCAGCCTCGCTGAATGCCCATCTATTTATTCTTGGCTGTGGCACAAGCCATAGAGCAGAGGCAGTTTGGGGTTGAAAAAAGTGGCACGTTTGTTCTCCTCTCAAAGTGGCTTTTTTTTTTTTTTTGTAACATGTGGCACGTCAGTCATGTGAGCCAAATAGCCAAAGGTAAAACAATTTACAAGCGTCACTGATGGAACTGCATTTATAAAAACTGAGTGTCTCTGGATTTTTCATTTTCTTTTCTTACTTTTCCTTGGGGGAAAAAGGGGGAAAAAGAGTAGAAGGAATTTAAATAGAAAGCCATAGTGATTGTGAAACTTAGCACTCAAAAGTGTTCCAAAAGTTAAGACTTCTCCTGCAGTGGTAAATTGGCTATGTGATACACGGGGAATATTTGCTATTATTTCCTTGGGTTTTGATAGACAGGTGTGGTTTGGGGTAGATTTGTCATTCCCAACAGACTGACTAGAGGGATATGTGTGGGCAGACGTGTTGCAATGAAAATGAAAGGTCAGTGTGCTTATAATATGTGTGCACAAAGCACACCTCTCTGCAAGGGCTCCTAGTAAAACAGGGTTTCGTGCAATTCTCCTCAATGTGCCTAGATCATTCAAGCCAGTGTTTTTCTACCATGCTTATTCTTGGGAAGGAGAGTGCTCGGCAGCAGGCCCCATTTTTATTGGACTAAAAGCCTCAGCTCCTGGCTCCTTCTATTGTTCCTCTTGTCAGTGGCAAACTTTGGGACCCCTTAGAAAGGAGAAGAAAAGCCCCCAGCTGAAAGCTCCTTCTCTGCAGCCGGGAGGGGGGAGGATGGGGAGGAGAGGGCTTTGAGTTGCCTAGTGGTGTTTATCTCTGCTTTTGGTTGTGTGTTTTTTTTTCTTTCTTGTTCTTCTTGTTCAGTGTAGCATGAAGCAGGATGAAGGGAGAGGAGATGGCAAAGTGGTGGTGGGGGTCACGGAGGCATCCTTCCCGTGCACCATTGCCGCCTGCTCCGGAAGGGCCTTATCTCATTGGGCCCGGATCAATTTGACTAATCTATTTTATCTCGCCATCTAATCTATCTGTTTCTCCTGAGCTATCCATCTGCCTTGTGGTATTGATCCCAACAGTTTCGTAATTGTATTTATAAAATGCCCTTTCACCCTCCTGGGAAAGGGGATTTTGTGTAAAGGCGGATGGGGGGGTAAGGGGTGGAAATAGCACACTCTGCTGCTCCTGATGGCAAAGCCAGCACCCTCTGAGTCCCCCAGCCTTCCATTTCTTCCTCCTCATGCAGCCCTCCCTCATCCCACCAGCTTCAAAGCACTGGAGATGAACAGGTACCCAGGGCAGTGTGCGATGGAGCAAAGCCACTTGCAGAAAAGGGAGTGGTATCCAGCTCCAGCCTCCTGCACAGGAGCTTGTTCCAAACCAAAACACATCTGTTTCCAACAGCTACAGCAGGCTGAGAGTGCCAGATCGTCTGAGGGGGAAAAAAAGGGTAGGGGAAAGAAGTAGGATATTTGTGATTTGGAAGGAAAAGGCTTTTTATCCCCACACAAAGTCAAATGTAATCCAGAGATGAGCAGTGGCAACTTCCAAGCGTAAACAGATCCTCGGAGATGCTCACAAACATTCTCTGGATAAATATCTGCACAGCAACAGAGCCTCCTCCTGACTGCAGGAACCAGCTGCCACATGAAGTCCTCAGCAGTTGGTCGTGGTTGTTGCTCTTTGTCCCTATTTAGGCAGGAACCCCTTCTCTGCATGAGGTTGGGCATTTTCTCACCTGCCCCTTATTTAGAAATCAAGACCTATTTCAGTCCTAAATTTGCCTATATTGGCCTCTACATTTTGCTGGTGTATAGTGTTTTCTGTGCCTAGTTTCTTGCATGATGAATGTGTCTCTGTGTGTGCCCATGTCTTTGTCGTCTTCTTATTTTCCAATCTCTGGAACGTATCATGTCTCACCTCTGAGATAGGCAGAGAGAGTAAAGGACACTGGGGTCACACTGGTCACTGTTTACAGACTTCCAACTTTTTCATAAGCAGGAAGTGGTTTTTGATTAGCCTCATTTTTTTTCATATGGGTATGATGCTTTTATCATGTATTTATTGTTCATGAATAATTAGCTAAACAGTTGGAGACCTAGTGCCTCCACTCAGTGGTATTTCCCTGTGCAAAGCACAGTAACTTCTGAATTTCACATAGGATGGAGATGGAGATTGCAGGGAACGCTGAGGGCATTGGTGGGGAAATCACAAGTGGTAGAAAGCCTGGTTCACAGGGATGCAGGAGCACCAGGCTGCCTTGTGCAGCAGAACTATCATCACCCTATGCTGCTGAAAACACTTTCATTGACCATAACACCCTTCAGTGCTCATGGAAAAATTATACACCCATTAAGTAGCTTGTTACCCCTCTTCCCCACTCTCAGCAGAGCCCCAGAACCTGGCCACCAGTGCAGTGCCAGCTCTCCTGCTATCTCCAGCCCCATAGATGACGGTCACATCTCTGCATCTATTATAAATTGCTCCATCCTCAGTTATCTGCCTTTCATTAGCAAGGGTGAAAGTAAGATTGGATATAAAAAAAAAAAAAAAAAATTATTGAAAAGTGCTAGTTGCCCAAAACTGGCATTTATAATGAAAATTCATAAAGTTTTATATTGACAGTGCGACACTTTAAAAGGCCCTTTCTGATTAACAAGGCTCAGAATTGCTCCCCTGGTTATGTTTTAAGAGGGAGAATAAAATGCTATGGATCTTGAAACAGCTGAAATAATAATTTCCCAATATTATCAGTGGCCTTGTTGTTCTGAAGAAGTGGAGGCTGTGATCAGCAGACCCCTGTTGGCTTCACCTGGTGACTCAGCAGAGACTGAGCAGACCAGAGCTCTGCTCTGGAGGAGGGTACAGCTGATGGGGTGGGACCCCAGCCAAAATACACGTGGACCGTTCCTGCTTTTATCTGAGCCACAGTGACTATGGCAGTGCCAGGCCCCTGCCTGAGCCAGGCCCCTGCCTGAGCCATGCCCCACTTGCCCACAGTCGCACCACTTTTGCTGTCTCCAAGAAGTTCAGCAACTTCCACGAGGTGGGAATTAGTGTTTCAGTTCTTACTGGCTCTCTAGTGAAAACCAGATCATATGTGCTGTATCTGTACCAAAGACTTCCCCTTGTCCCACATGCTGGCAGTTCACCCACAAACAGCAAGACGAGACCTTCAGGATGCCTGAGCAAAGCTCAAACTCTCTGAACAGCAGCATAATGATAAAACAACAGGTTTACTGGACAAGTGGAAGAGCAGATGCAGGCAGAAAAAAACTCAATACATGGTCTGTGCAAGGGAGTTGGTGACATGGACATTGGGCTCTTCTCAGAGCCACTTCTCTGAGCATGGCATGAATCATGCCCATGCAGGCACTTGGTGGGAAAGGTCATTTTTTCTGATTTTTAGTAGAGGTAGATGGCATCCCTTCATTGAAATTGTGCCCTTCTCTGTGCCACACATGCTAAAAACTGGTGGGAACGTTGTAAATCCTCTCACTGTCATGGCCATGTGTTTACCTGGAACTCTTTTCTGCTTTGACTGAAGTGGATTTTACCATTTGGTTCACTTGCCCATCATCAGCATGTTCCTTGGGGACTAGCAACATATCATCATGGTCATGCTGGCTCACCTGGAGGAAGGCTTTGGGAGCAGAGTGCTGAAATACATAAAGCAGCGTCTGCTCTTTTACTTAGGCAATAAATCTATTGCTTTATTATTGCTGTTGGGAAACTCAGAGCCAAATTATTTGCTGGCAAAACATTGACTTCAGTGGATTTCGGCCAGCAGAGTTTAGCTTCCTGTTTTTGTTCCAATTCAGAGAGTGTGCTCAGCCCAATTGTTGTTGTTTTGCTTTTTAGCTGTTTAATTTAAAATAATTACATGTTGTGGGTTGCTTGGTTGTTTTGGTTTTTTTTTGTAGTTTCTTCCCCATACATCACATAGAAACAAAAAAACTAATGGCATTGCTACTTATCCTCTCCTTTGCTGAGGAGTTAGGAAGCTGGAGGTGTGGTCCAAGGGCAAGGCTTAGCCTGGGCTGAGCGTGGCTTGGCGGCACCGCTTACCCAGCTAGGCAGTCATGCTGCTGGTGGGTGCCTTCAGCCCAGGGACCCAGGGAGGAGCCTGCAGATGGTTCCTGCAGGAGACTCTGGGCTGGGTTTTCTAGCAACACAGCAGCTCCCAAGTAACCTTCATCTCGGTCCCATAAATGCAGCTTGCCACTTGTCCGGACAAGTCTGGTACCTCAGGTACCTGGCATGGAGACACTAGATTGTCTGCTCCAAGGGCTATTATTAACTAACTCTTTGTACAGAGGCTGGCACCAGAGGGCCTGGCCTTGGCTAGGGCCTGTAGCTATTCCTGCAGCATAAATGTTATTTATACAGTGCAATTAAGCTGAGGTTTAATGTAAACTGCTGCCAGCACTGGGGTATGTACCAGAGCGAAAGGACATCTTGTGAGACATTTTGGAGAACCTAAAGCACAAAGCTTTAAATGCCTGTTAAACAAAGAGACGGCTTTCTGGAGGAGCTGAAGCAATCTAAATACCAAATGATCTGGTTTCAAGAAGTTTCCTAAGCAAACTAATTAAACAGGACTGCAGGCTAGAGATAGGAGCATGGCCATCTTGTCTTGTGCGCTCCTGGCCGGTGGCAATGCTGCAGGCTCCCTTCTTCCTCACCCTTGCATAACCAGCTTAGACAGAACAGCTTGTTGTGTTCTAGCACACCAAAGTCAAGGTAGTCAACGCTGTAAATGCATGTCAGAGAATGATAAAAGCAAAAACACATAAACATCACACCCTACTATTTGTGCAGTTCTTGCATCATACCGGGGGCTGGATTCCCCATGGGCTTTCCCATGCCCCCCACCCAGAGAAGGGACTTAAAGGAGCAGGCTTTGACCCCACGGAGGCCCTGAGCACCAGCTAAACTCCTGGGCTTCTCCAGCTTCCTGTTCTGGAACAAGCAAACAGCTGGAATCCCATGACACAGGCCACATGAACCTTAGGAATATGTTTTCACTGGTGCAGCATTGATTTTACTAGGATCAATATAAATATCACTTTAGCTTGCAACTGCTAATTATATCAACATAAACTAAATTTATAGTGATGATCGCAGTCCTAATGCTGTGTTGCTGCCAACCCTCACAACTGATGCTTTGAGACACCATGTAAACCCAGCCATTAGCAATCAAGTAAATGCTCCTATTACACATTACTGATAGTGGCTAAAGAACTTTTTAATTGACTTCTTACAATTTATGGCAGATGGTGCAGACTGTGTGCTTAAATTCAGGGTTCTTTTTCATGTTTTCTATCTGCTGCTGCTTAGATAGATGCTGGTCTTATACTATAAAATATAACATTACATGCTTGAAGTTAAAAAGCCTGAGGTTGTTTTGCTTGGAAAGAATATAAAACAATTGGGCTCAAGATAAAACTCTATGACAGAATGAACAGAATAGAAAAAGGTGAATGGGAGCATCTCTTCCCCATCTACTAAAATAAAAATCCTGAAATAGGGATTGAAATCAAAAGGTGGTAAACTCAAAAGTGATGAAAGGGGTTTTATGCATAAGCTGAATGTAAAAACTTTGTTAACAGAGAAAACCACTAAGGCAAAGAATTCAGCAACTTGCAGATAGGGATTGCACCTTTATGTGCAAAAGACTGTCAAGAGAGGTTAAACTTAAAGCTAATGCTGCCAGGGAGGAATATAAAGCTTTGGGGTCCCATGGCTTAAACTGCTCTCTAACAAGCTGGAGTTAAGATGGCATCCTCACAGATAATCTTCATTAGCCATCTTTATTAGGTAATCAGGGTTTCCTTCTCCCTTTTGACTGAAGCATCTAGCTACAACCATGAGGAGAATTAAAAAAATCTAAATGACTTTTAGTCCTGGAAGTTTCTAGGTTTGAGATAACTTCCTTGAATATCAAATGCCCTACTGTTGGCTAAAAGCTAAGAAAAGCTTATTGTATGGGGGATTTCCAGTGCTCCTGTCCACAAAGAAACTCCAAGAGGTATCGGTGAAATAGGATTCTTGAGTTGCACAGAGAATATGGCACTGAGCCAGAAGGCAAATTATTATAATAAACTCAGGATTTGAAGGTTAGTGGGACAGTAAAATACCATCTAGACTACCATGGGTTAGAGGCAGCACTGAGGACGGGGTAGAGCAGGGAAAAATCTCACTGGCTGAGACAAACAGCAGGATCAGTGGGGGTTTTGTTTCCCAAATAAATCACGGTGACAGGTTCCACACCTTTGAACAGCACTTGGAACACAAAGTGTCTGCATCAAACTGATGGAGTTTTTGGGTTGTTTTTAATGATAGGTATTTATATGCCTATAGATACATATGTGTTTGTCTGTTCCTTATCTAGAAAATGTATCATATGCATTTATTATATACCTAAATATCTGTTTTAGTTATGTGTGTGCATATTGTTTATATGCCATCGCTTACATGATGCTTAGCCATCACATCAAAAGGTTTTGCTTAGATCAGAGGTTTAAAATGGTACTTAAATAAAATTTTTGAAAGCATGCTGTATCCTAGCTGAGACATGTCTCACCTAGTGCCAGCTATGGACATTTTTTCCACAGACAAATCTCCAAATAATTTAGTGAGCTTAAGATCAAAAGGTTTTGGAAACTGCAGGTGACTTTTAAGTATTGTGTAACTCTGAAGTGCTGGAGCAAAGGTAGGTAGCATCTTCTTGTGAGATGAGCACAGAGGAAGGACTTTGCCCCCACCAGGGATCTCCTGCACAGAGCTTGGCTTTCTCTCTTATAAGAGGATGTTATAAAGTGTACCCTTAAAAAAGAAGCAATGATTACAAAAGCTTCCTTGCTAAGTAGCCATCTCAGATTAGCATAAATCTTTATTCCTTGCTAAGATTTATTTCACCAGTTTACAGGATGTTTATTGATCTATATTTAGTTTTGTAGAGGACTCTGCTAATCCTGGTTTCATCTACAACTGGGGATTCGGATTAATTGATTAGAAACACATCCAGATGAAGCTCTTTGCTTTGCATGGTTTTGTCTGCATCCCTGTCACACAAAATAGTCTGTGTGCTAAATGGCAGCTAGATCTTGAGATGATTCTGTCTTGGCAAATTTTCAAAAAGGTTTCTGTGTCTGCCTACCTGATTTGCCATCTGTTGAATTTGATGACATTTCTTGGTGTGTGGCTGGGGGAATTTTAAAAAGTTCAGATTAATTTTGCTGTTTTCAGGTGGATGTGTGCATGTGTGTGCTGCAGATACAAGCTGGTGTTCTGCGCTTGGGTTCAGAGCTGAAGATTGCTGCCCGGGATGAACTTTATGCTTCAATTATCTGATTTCCAGGTTCCGTCACCTGTTGGGTTTTAGGTCTAAATAACCTTTTCTGGCAAAAAAAGTTCAAACAAGGAGGAAGTAATGATTGTAAGGAATCACAGTAAGCCATGCAGGGTTTCTAACTCCTTCAGAGTAAGTTTAGCAATGCTCAACAGCCCATTTAATGGCAGAAGACATTTGCCATTCTAGAGAATTTCCTATTCTGCAGACATAAATCTCTGCTTGCCTGCAAAGCGACAAGGTTAAATAGCTCTTCAGATCATTTTGCATTGAGCATATGCTGGCAGGGGGATTAGAAGTATCATGCATGCAAGGACTAAGACAATAGCACTGAGAAGAAAAGACTAAGCCAGATCACAGGTGTCTTAGCCCTTCCTAGCACCTGGCCTACAAAACCACAGTTTTGTGCAACTTGTGAGCTTCCCTTTGGAAATAACAGTAGTAGCCATATTTTGATATGCTTGAAAGGGATCCGTTGGTCACCTTTTCATCATATTTGTGCTCCTTGATCAGTCTAATGACCTTCCTGAAAGCTAAAACTATTAAATTGTGTCACATCCCCTAGTTGTGCTTAGCCATTGCTTGGATAAGAAAGTGTAATGGACATAGATGTCCCTCCTGCTAAGCAGCCACTTCAGAGTAATTTGGGCTACAGATTTACTCCGTGCAACTGAATGATTAAATTATGAGTGAGACATTCTGCTGCAAAAAGAGCGGCACCCTCAAGGCTTTCAGCTGAGACGTTCACCATAGAAACATGAAGAGAGAAAAATATTTGTTTCATTAAAATTAAGACTGTTTTTCACCATGACATAACCTTAAAATGGAGAAAGTCGCTTGTTAAAATAGAACAATTTAAGAACAGTTAGTTCCACAGCATGATGCACCCCACAATATTATGCCAAATTATAGGTTAAGAAATGTTGCAATTGAAATGGTTTAAAAAGCTTTGGCATAAAGATTAATTCCTGACTTTCCTTGTCTTCATTCAGAAGCTCTGAAAGGTTACAGCTGAGTCAAACAAAGCCCTTAGATGCAGGATAATACAGATGGAATACAATAGCTAAGATAGCGTGACAAGAAGACATTGTCCCAAAACCGGTGGCTTCTTTCCTCCTTTTTTATTTTTTGGATAACCTACAAAAATTGAAGAGAACTCCAATTGAATTGATCTTGGAATTGAAAAGATAAATCTGGAAGTGTCAAATTTTGCAGTGGACCTGCAGCCTAGTGTGAGAGAGAAGTGTTTCTAATATTCATAAAGAAACACTGAATGTAGAGTGGAAATTATAAAGCCTTTCTCTTCTTATCCAGCAGTAACCCTGATGCACACCCAATCTGGAGGAACAGAGTAGGTTCTCATGTGGCTTTCATGGGAATAAGCACAGCACCGTTCTGATATTAAATGAACCATCCCCATTTTAACCAATTCCTAGGGAATTTTCATGGGAGAGGATCTGAGAGCTGTGGGATGAGGAGCACTAAAAGGCATTGGGAGAGGCACTGACTGGGGTCTCTCACGCAGTCTCACCAGACCAGTGAGTTGGGGAGACAGAGGTCAGCTTAGGTTGACTGCTCCTCCTTCTTTCCTGCTGTTTTTACTGACCTGAAGTTCCTCCTGGCAATAAATAGACTGAAAGCCTGGAACTGAGCTGGGGGTCATTAGCACCATGTGATCTTTTGGCTCTTCAGACCCCATCAGTGTAAGGCCTGCAGACCATGACCTGGGACTTGCAAGGGAACCAAACTGAAAGGAAGCCAAGGCTTTATTTATTAAAAAAAAAACAAAACAAAACAAAACAACAAACTTGCACCACTTTCAAGAACTCAGTTTAACATGGATCTATTTAAACCAGTCCAAACATCTTAATTAGATGCACATAAACCAATTTAATCCCTTGCTTAAATCAGTTTACAGTGATTTATCAATGCAAGCTAAAAACAGTGCATGTAAGGATTACACTGGTTTACATGTCTACATTAGAGGTATGCACAGATTTAATTAGATTGATTTTAAATAATTTGATTGTGTAAATGCAACTTACCGTAATTTCATTGGCTTATTGATATGGTAGTTAATTAAGCAAGGAAGGTATGTGGAAAGAAAGAAAGATCTTAGTTTAGAGTATAAAGGCATTCATGAATAATTTATTCTGTTGATAGGTATTTGATAAAAATACTATTTTCATTTTAAATCCTCTTTTCTTTAGAAATCTAATGAAATTGTTTTCATGCCAGTTAGACACATTATAGCAATATTAAGGGCAGGCCACCTGTTTTTATGTCAAGGTGTGGCTGGTTTGAGACAACTGTCACAATGTACATACCTAGAGGTGACAAGCATAAGTAGCCAAGGTTAGTCTGAGCACAGGCAAAAGATTGGCATTGTCCTGAGAAGCTCACAGCTGAGTACAAGACAAGGCAGATGCTCCAGCCCACTCAAACCATTACATGGTATCAGTCAGCATGGTAAGCAGAGCTCAACTTAGCAGTTACCAGCTTCTGTATAAATGTCATGATAAGGAAGAGTTTTGAAGACTAGAAGTGGGCTACTAAGGTGTCAGTGTGGATTTTTTATTGGAGAAGGAACTGCTGGAAGGAGAATTGGTTTGAGAAACGTACAATCTTTTGAGGCTGAGCATGAACATTAGTGTGAGGAACATCAACCTGAACATCTAACACAGTCATCCCATATTCTTTGCAATAGGGAAATGGAAAACTGGAGGAAAAAGGGATGGGATCAACATAATGGGCAAGGGTCATTGACTCTCTAGGAACATCCCAGGTGAATAAGAGTGAGGCGGCCAGATGAAAGGGGGTTGCATTAATGTGGATGCAGGAGAAGGAGAATTTTAGCAGTATGGCATGACCCAGATGACCAAAGACAACGTGCATGGCTTGGCCATAGGCAGAAAACGAGAATATAAAGAGAGATGTATGCTGAACACAATGCCCAGATAACAGCATCCAGGTCTGAGCAGAGGCTAACACAGCAACAACTACTGTGAGCCAAAGGAGCCTATCAAAAGAGTTAATTCTTCATATGATACCAGCTCATATGTGATACCAACCTCAGTCATGTGACTTTTGGATAACTTGTGGGTCAAGGAAGCTCAAGATGGAGCAGTACACTGACCTTTGGCCAGGAAAAGGTAGTTAGAAACTTGGGCAAGAAAGGTTTCTGCTGAGCGCAAGGCAGAGCATCCAAGATGCAATTAGAATAAAACATCTCCAGACAGTGGCTGGCTAGATGTACAGGTGACTGTATTTGGGGATAGGAGGAGAGAGGGGGCCCTACATGAAGGTACAAGAGCAGTCAAGAGTCAAGGTGCTCCCTAAGGGGGGTTAATAAAACATCTTTCTGCAAGGAGAAGAAAGCACAAAAAAACAGTGAGAAGAGGGTGGACAAGATGGGTAGAGGGACTAGAGTGGAGGATGAAACACCCCTGTGTTTTAGAAGGACAAGAGGTTGCAGAGGAGACAGAAAGGAAGGTCAGACAGTTGAAAAGCTGCTCTGTTTCCACCACTTTGTTCCAGGGAGGCTGGAATAAGATGCTGAATGGCAAGAAAAAGGCAAGCAGCAGGAGGGGAGGGTTTGAGATGTGTCTCAAGACATGAGGTGAAGAAGCAGCAGAAGTCAAGCTAAAAGCAGTGGAGTTATCTAGTTGGCAAGATCACTGACATGAAGAACTAGAGGGAATGGGGCCAAGCTGGCAGTGGGCAGATTCAGGCTGGATGTGAGGAAGAAGTTCTTCCCCAGGAGAGTGGTGAGACCCTGGAATGGGTTGCCCAAGGAGGTGGTTGAGGCCCCATCCCTGGGGGTCTTTAAGGCCAGGCTGGATGAGGCTCTGGGCAGCCTGATCTAGTGGGAGGTGTCCCTGCCCATGGCAGAGGGGTTGGAACTGGGGGATCCTTGTGGTCCCTTCCAACCCTGACAGATTCTGATCTGCTTTAGCAGAGGACTTTAGAGCCCTAATGGTTCAATGGTTGGACTTGATGATCTTGGAGGTCCCTTCCAACCTAAATGATTCTATGATTCTAAGAGAGGGGAGGGTTTGGGGGTGGCTTTAAGGGAGGGATGTCACCTAGAAGGTAGTTTTGGGCAGGGGGAGGGGACAACAGCAAGGGTAGCCAGGGGTGGCAGGTGGCCACAGGATGGGGGGGATTAGGTCTGGACTTGATACAGGTGGAGAGGGAGACAGAAATAGATACAGTGAATTCACAGTGGTGAGAGGGAAGGGGGAGAAGGTCGAGGGAGAAGCACACAGCAGGTTTCTGGGAACTGGTGGTTGGGCAGGGCAAGAGGGGGCTCTGCCAATATTTGGTCTGGCATGTGGACAAGGCTTAAAGGAAACTAGTTGTGAATTTGAAGCTGATGTCTCTTACCATGGATCTTTCTTCTCCCCTGCCCACATGCAGATGCTAACGCAGTGGGATTAAATTATTTCAGATTTCCTTGTTTTGGAGGCAGGTTCCTCTTCCTCAGCCACCGTGTGCAGTCATCCCTCTAATTACAGCAGGAGAGCTGTCACAGTCTGCAGGCACAGAGCTTGGACCCTTTCAGAACAGGATGGTGCTCCAGGATCAAAGCTTACAAGGCTCCTTTTTAATTAGTATCACTTTAGAGTTTGGTGATCTGTCTCTAGCTTTAGCTGTAATACAGCTGTAAATAAACACCTTGGAAACCTGAATTTGGTGTAAACACAATTATTCTGTAAAACAAAGGGTCTGAGAGGTGTGAATGGCTTTATACCTCCCAGGAGTGGCTAAGCCTGAAACTTAAAATGGCAATTTAGAAGTCTGTGTTGGTATCAGTCACAGGTAATCTCTTTGGCTGAAGACTGCAGTTAGAGTGTGTACCCCACAGATTGATCTTGCCATCAAATGGCCTCGGAGGTTTCCATTGGATATTGGAAAGAATTTCTTCGCTGAGAGAGCAGTTAGACACTGGAACGGGCTGCCCAGGGAGGTGGTGGAGTTGTCATCTCTGGAGGTGTTCAAAAAAACAAGTAGATGCAGCACTTGAGGCTGTGGTCTAGTGGTTGGGGAAATGGTTGGAGGAGGGTTGGGGTTGATGATCCTAGAGGCCCTTTCCAGCCATAGTGACTCTGTGAGTCTATTCTGTGACCCAGGAGATAAATGCCCATATTGAATAGCTCCAGCTCAGCTGTCACAGCCTCTATCTTCTTCCCAACCCCCCCTGCACATACATAGTCCTGACTCCCGTGGCATGCCCAAAACAGGGCAACAGCTGGGGTGTGAAGAACCCTGGAACTGTTGCATTTCACAGGTGAAGGCTGATTGCAACCACAGCTTCGTGGAGACCTGAGGGTTCCCCGGGGATCTGGAGGAGCTGCCCAGGGTGGCCCTGGCTGCAGCTGCCTCCCCGCGCTGGGCTCGGGGCTGGACCCGTGGCAGGAGAAGGGGCAGAACGTTGTCCTACACTGCCCAGCCGTGGGCTGTGGGAGCTTCTCCTTTGTTTTCACTGGGAGTTTTGCTTTTCTTTGCTGCTCTTTCCTCCTTGTGTTTAGACACTGTTTTCTCACATGGGCCTCTGCTAAAGCTATATTTAGGGCTCAGTTTCTAATTTGGCACTGCTTAGCCTCTCTCGGGTAGATATTCCTGGGCTATTTTGTATTTGTATTTTAAGCATGTGATACCTTTAAACGTGTAAATACCCAGCCTAATTGGAATGCCTAAACAGTCACTTTCCAAACTGCCAACGTGTTAAAATCTATTGATGTGTGCAGTCCTGAAGTTACCATGGCGACCGCCTCCATCGCCGGGGAGACATGCCACATCTCCTTCAGCTTGTGGAGGACATCCCCTCGGACCTCAGCTTTAAGAAGCATGATTATTTCCAG
This sequence comes from Merops nubicus, assembly GCF_000691845.1. Taxonomy (NCBI): domain Eukaryota; kingdom Metazoa; phylum Chordata; class Aves; order Coraciiformes; family Meropidae; genus Merops; species Merops nubicus. The sequence goes on along the minus strand of NW_008602159.1, from coordinate 92,818 downwards.
CTCCTAGGCCCCAGCAGCCCATCGCTGGGCTGTAGCTGTGTCCTGCCTGGAGACAAGGAAGGAGAGGGAGCCTTGGCCTGCTCCCAGGCTGGGAAGGGTTTTCATACCCCCAGGTCCCCACAGGTAGTTCAGTCTGAGCACCCAATGGTGGCATCACCATCCATCACCCTGGCTGGGAACCCTGGCATGGACCTGATGTTAATGAGTCTCGTGGGATAAGAAGAAATAGCTGAATTTGGGTCACAAATGGATGGGAAGCACCTCAAGGAAGGGAGAAGGTTGGTTCCTGTGTGTCAGTGGGTGCTGGTGGCAATGGGAAGAGTCTCTAATCGCTGCCTGGGAGGTGCTGTGTCCATCACTACTGCTGCTGCTGGGATTGATGCAAAGGGTCACAGGGTACACATTGCCATGGCTGGTCCATCTCTGGTGGGAATGGATTACTCTCTGAAAAACCCAAGTACATTGTAGAAGAGACACTGTTAATAAACACCTCTTAATAATAAGCAGAAGCCACCTTTGAATCCTTCAGTTTTGCTCCTCCAAGAGCAATTTCCAGAAGTCTTTTTTAATTTGCCCTATAAAGTATAGTTATGAACTACAGTAAGGGTGTATGTGTGGAGCTTGCTTTTCTGGTAAAGCGTTATGTGAAGAAGATGATGTTTGCAGTTCCTTTTTCACATCCTTTTGTCCTTCTTTAGTTTCAGGGTTTCTACCCTCAAAGCGTCCACAACTCTATTGCAAGAAAACATTTGGAAAAGGGCTTGAGCACATGCTGGGAGTTTCCTGGACTGAGGCTTCCATGGAAAACACACCAGGGTGGACTCAGAGCTGACATCCACAGTTTGCTGCAGCTTCCTGGGTATGGGAATTTGTTTTCATTTTACGTTTGAATGCAATCCAAGAACAGCAACGTGGCTGTGCAGAAAGGTTTGTCTTTTGTCTTATTGCTTCTGTGAAACTTGCCTGGGCTTTCCACAGAGAGCAAAGAGTTTTTATGATTATCATATCCAACACTGGACAAAATACATAAAAACTCTGTGGTTTTAATAGCTGCAGTACTTGCGTTTTCTCTCCCAATTGCAATCAACTTAACCATTAGGTTTATTTTTTTTTAATATTTATTTCAATATGCATGTACATATATGGCTCCTCATTTTTACAGCTGGACAGATCATGATGAAAGTATGCTCCAGCAACAATCACTCTTTGCTCCTGTTCAGTATCCTTTCCAGATCAGTTTTACTAGCATCAGCATTCAAAAAACATGTCAAAAATCCTTCCTGCAAACCCAGTATTTGCTTAAAATTCATAAACAGCAAACAAATAACAGGCTAGCATTAACAGATGAGTTCTATTATTAAAAACAAACAAACAAAAACAAAAAACAAACCCCACACAAACCTGCTCTTTGAACTTTTCAGGTTTGTATGAGTCAGGTTTAACCCTGCAAGAATGAGGGTTAAAAATTTAAAGATCACCAATATTCTTGTGAAGAATGCCTCGAGCCATGAGTGCTATGAGCTGTTTAGCTCTTATTCACTATGGGCAGCTCCTGATAAAATGTTGGGGGGGTTTATCAGAGCTCTGTCTTCTCGGGTCCTGTAGCCCTAATAAGCATTGCTTAAAAATTTTGTTCAAAAATCACTAAAGATTCCATGTCAGTTGGGAAATATAGTGCACTGTTTTCCTAAGAGGATCCCAAAAGTTGCACCCACCCTTTGGGATATGGAGATGCTTTCAGAGGAATAGGGAGGCCTTAGGGGCAGGACGGGGGATGTGCTTTATTCCCCTCTACTCCCAAATACTTATTTTCTTCAGGGTCAGGCCTGTGGTTCCTGGCTGTTGCAAATCAGGGTAGTTTGGAAGTTATTCATCTGATGAAAGGAAAAAATCAGCTGTAATTCAACTAAAGAAGAAAGAGATGAAAACAGCAAAGATGCTTCCCCCACCCTTCACTATGAATTATATTTTTAACTATCGTTCTGGTCCTGAATGTTTTAGTAAATGAGCTGCTTGAGCTCAACGTGCTGCTGACCCTTCCCTGTCCCAGTTAGTTTGTTGCCTGCACAGCCATGCAAAGGGTCCCCTCTGAAATCGGTGTCTCTGGTTTAGAAGAAGCTGTTGTTTGCCCTCTCTGTTCAGCCTTGATCTCCCTGACATAGGCAGCCTGAGGAGAGGGGACTTTCCTGCCAGCTGCCTGGCTTTTACAAAAAGAAAAGACACTGCTTCTCCATTCCTAGTGTCTTCTCTTTAGCTCCCAAAGCAAGAAGGATTGCATGGCTATCTAAGCCCCAACAACCCTCCAGTCAGTTTTATTTGTCTATCTATTACCAGTCATCCATCATGAGTTAAGGCAGGAAAGGACGAGCAAGTTTATTTTCTATTCTAGCTCTGCTCCTTCCCTGAAGACTTTCACTCTGGGGGGAAATGGAGCATGTTTTCTCTGAATACAAGTTTCAGACAAAAAAGGAGAAGACAGTGCCCTTCAAAACCCTAGGCACATGTGTCAGAGAGGCTATGCAGTCATGACACATCCTTTTCAATCCCAAGCGGGTGCTGTGACCCTGGGGCTGGGCAGCCCCAGCTCAGCTCAGCCCCAGTGTGGCAATTTTGGGGAGAGCTGAGCTTGTGCCTGTCTGCCACATAACAGCAAAGCTCTGCCACGGGCTGGTGCTGTGGGCACAAGATGGGAAATAATGTTCTGCGTGACCTTGGGCCACCCAAGGCTCAGTCCTGCATGGGTATTTTTCCTGCTCCTTGGGTTTCTTCTCCCACCTATTTGGGCTCTGAGCTCCCCAAGGTGGAGGCTCCTCTCCCAAGCACGCAGAGTGGCTCAGTACTGCAAGGGAAAATTATTGCAGTGGAGAGGGAGCATCTGCAAGCCTAGTCAGAAAGAGTACTGCTTATTTTCCTCTGGAAAAAAAAAAAAACCAACCCAACATCAAAGGGTTTTAATAGTGTTTAAGTAATGCTTTTTTAAATGCGGAGATAGTTGTTTTCTCACTCATTTGTAACAAAACCTATTACACGTAGGACAGTGCAATCCATCACAAACGCAATGAAACATGTAAGGTGGGAGGAGGAACTCATGACACATTTTTAATAGACATTTCTTCCCTTCCCCCTCCAAACTGAAGGTATTCGTTATGACTTTTACTTAAAATGGGGAAACGGGGAAGGGAGGGGAGTATGTTCAGAATTCACTGGAGAAAGAAGATTTGTTTTATTTTATTTTAGTGGCTCCAGGCTGCCTTTGAGTAACTGGGTATTACAGTCCTGGTGCATCTCTAATTAATAAGATCAACTGCCCCTGAATTTTCTTTTACAAACTAATTTAGATATGTCAAGGCTGCAATTATTTTGAGAAAGATCTGACTCTTTGCTTATTCATCTTTCCTCCTACTCCCTGAGAAAATAAAACTGTCAGCTTAAATGCCCTTTGAAGTCTGTTTTAGGTGCTTGATCGAAAGTTAAACACTGCCCTGCTGCTGTTGAAGTGGTCAAGGTTCCTCTTGTTTCTTTTTTTTCCCCTCGCCCCCACCCTGCAAATTGCAAAGGGTAATGAACGCTGAGATCTGGATTATTTCCAAATACAATCTAGCGTTGCTGTGGTCAGCTGGGCCCTGCCACCAGCCGTGGTGGGTGTTGTGGGTGGGATGACAGCACCGTTGGGGCTGAGGGCAAAGCACCCAGCTCGGCTGTGCCTGGGCTGGGGAGGGTCTGACCCAGCGAGGTGCTGAGTGTCCTCTGGCCCCGGCTGATTTTCTCAGCCTCCTGCAGTCAAGCTCTTCCTTAGTCCCAGAGACCCTTTAGGTTTATGGGGAACAGCTCTGAAAACTCATAAAGATCAAACTGTTCATTGGCATGAGTGGTTTGCTTTCATTCAGCAGTGTCTGTGGAGCCCAGGCGGTGAGGGGGTGCTGGTCATCACCCCAGGCTTGTCTCATAGAACTTATTGTATGTCAGGTGCCTCCCAAAATCCTGCTGTAAAAATCCCTGCTTGCTGGAAGCCTCTAGAAGGAAAGAAATGAAGGAGAAGAGAAGGAGGGAGAAATTTGGCTCCCACTTGTTAAATGTGATCGGTGGAGCTTTCATCTTCTGACCGAGGCTGTGCAGCTGGAATAGTCCCCTTGGGATGCTGGAACAACAGGCCTGAGCTATGAGCTTCTGCCTCATAAGGATGGAGCACGAAGGCAGGGCAGCAGTTCCCTGGCCAACCCGAGGGGTGGGCTCAGCTAGCAGGGAGAAAAGCTACCCACCCCTGGGTTTTACAAGAAAAGCTAGTTCTTGTTTCAAAGCAAGCTGAGCCCCTTTAAATGAAGAAAAGCTGCCTGGCTGTGGTATTGTTTTGGGCTGGGTATCCCATTCAGGGAGAGTGACTGCACTTTGCCCTCCCTGCCATGCAGGGCAAAACATTTGCCTCTTTCCTCCCTGAACCTCCCCTCCAAATTCAAGCAGGATCAGCAAAAAGCAAGGGAGAAGGTTCACCAGCAGGCAGGCAGTTCTCTGACACCCCGTTGAGCATCCTCCACCATAACCCCTGCCTGACGTGCTTTATGACTTAGACTTTATTTTCTGTTGACAAACGAAGGCTTTTTTGGAAAGTGAGTTTTTTTCCCAGAGCCTGACTGGCGCATAGCAAGCTCTCAGCTGAGCTTTAGCCACACCAGTTCATTTATTTGGAGGTCTCAAGCTAGCATTACATTCAAGGTGCTCATAAATGCTGTCTGGCTGGAGCGGCGAGATGGGAGTTTCTAGCCCAGTCCTGTCTAGACCAGGGTTTGTTATGGAGAGAAAGTCACAAAGGGGGACTGTGGGATTGCTCTGCACAGTAGTGCTGTCGTGGGGGGAGTCTGGGCATGCCTAAAGTGCAAGCCTGGCGTCAGGCCCTCCCTAAAGCTGCTGGAAATAACTGGAGAGCTGTCTTTCAGCAGGCTCCAGGAAGCCCATAACCTGAATGCACATGGAGCCAGGTACTAAAACACACTGGATTGCATTTTTCTTCTCCAGACCCAAGAGTTTCAAAGCTGCATTAAGGTGAAGAGAAGGGATGTAGCTGTAAGAAAAACATGTTTTGTCTTTGAGCCTGTGTTGGTGTTTTACTTGTGTCTAGCTCCATATAACAGAGTGAGAGAAACAGATGTGAAATTAATATAATATACATGTATATTTGCATAGCCACCTATACAATATGTTACCTGTGTAATATCTGCCTATACAGAGCTGAATTAAATGGAAGGGACATGCTGTAGAATGTGTTACCAATGGCATGGTGAGCAGTTTTCTATGCCCTGATCGCAGCAACCACACACTATGGGGAGAAACTTAACATTTAGAGTTTGCTGACAGCACTTGGCTCTGGAAGACTGGACACAAAACCCTTGTAGGGATGCTGTTGCACATCTAGCTGTCAAGTCTGTGTCTTATTATCATCATTTACTTTCACATGGAATTTTGTCCAGTTGTGGTCCGTATTCAAACAAACACCAGGAGAGTGTTTTGTCATAGTCAGGCTTTGTAGGTGAAACTGTGTTTTAAATACAGAAGGGGACAGATAAAAGGAAAATGTTAGTATGTAATGTGTGAAGACCACCTTCAGGTATATCCACCCCCCCACTCCACATTTTCACACCATGACTCTAGTCCTCTCCGTTGTGAGGTACCTCAGTATCATATTTCATTGAAGTCAAAGTCTTGCCAAATGAAACACAAGCCTCTTTAGATCCATTTTCACCAGTATTTGTTTCCAATTATAACAACATAGCTACTCTATCAAACATACTACCCTATCCTTCTTTCTCAGTGAAGCTAATATTCTTATGCCTCAGTGAATAGAAAGTAATGACTTATTTATGGGCGATTTTCAACGTGAAAAATACTGCAAGTCCCTGTTACTCTGGAATGTTATTTCCCCCCTTTCTGACTTGAACTCTATCAACGTGGCATTTTCCTGTCCTTGCACATGGTGGTTTGCCAGCTGGAAAGTTACAGAGTAGGATTCTCTTAGGGGTGGGTTGCTGACACAGACCTGCCCAGCGCCAGAAGGAAAGTGGCTTTGCAGTTTGTGGCAGGACGTTGCTTTCGGTTGTTTGAGGCTTTTGGTAAATATTTTCCTGTTTGACAGAAACTTTTCTGTGTTGACCCAAAACATGCTGGGTTTTGCTAGAAGAGGGTGAGAAAAAGCATGCCAATCAGGGTGACATTTTTCTTCTCTCACCTATTTGTCTCCTCTGCTCAGCCTCCCCCTCTTTTTATTGTAGGAAATATCTTTTTTGTGCCCTAACATACACGCCTTAACAACTACACTGCAAATATTGTGAGGAAGCTGAAACTGCTAGGAGAATCTCAACCTCTTTATTTGCTGAAGAATATTTAATTTTAGGAACATCACCAGAGCTTTTGCATTTAATTCATCTGCTTAAAGGAGCATCCAAAGTTTTGGTTCTGTAGAACATGTTCATCAAGGCTGCCGTGGATCACAAATATGTGCGCACGCACCCCCCTTTTAACTTTGCATTTGGGGCTGCTGTGATTGAAAGTGAATCATCTGAAGTGACATTCTTTAAAGACCTTAACAGCTCAGCAACTGCCATAGAAACAGGGAGCTGCTGCAGAGAGGAGCATTTCTAACCCCGTATGCCTTTTAGGCCTGCAGGAAGAAGCAGACGCTTTGCTCAGGGCTGGACCTTGAAACAACCTGGGCCACCATCCAGCCAAGGACTGTAAGCCTGTGGTTGAGTCTTCTTCAAGATAAAGGGAGTGCTCAAAGCTTCATGCAAAGGGTCCCCACAGACATCACTGTTTACTGAAGTTGGGTAAATCACTCCTGAGCACTGTTACTCGCCTGCGTGGAGGAGCAGGCTCTCCATACTTCTGATGTGTCTAAAAGTAAATAGATGTTTGTGTGTTCCTGTAATCTGTGTCTTAGGCTGTCGTGTACGTTATCTTTGTACATCAGACCAAGCATGTTATTTTTAAGCCCAAATTTTCTTCTTTTTATCCCATTCCAAAAACAATAAACGAAGCTTGCAAGGAAAAGGAATAGTAACATCTAAACTTCCATAAACAGATGGGTATCTTTCTGCCTGAGATCCTCTGCTGCCTAGCAGCCACCCCAGAGCTCACCTCCTCCGCAGCTCGGAGCTCTTCCATTGGATTGGGCTTTGTCTTCCAGTAGGAACGAGGGGGTGCGTATACATGTTGTTCTGAACTTGCTTGCACAAGACTTTGTTCAGATGAAAGCATTTTTAAAACCACTGAGACACTTTCCACCTATGTGGTCCAGCTAAAGTCACAGTCATGCCATGTATGATGCCCATACAATGGATGTGATGTTCCTGCTGCCAGCTCTCACCTCTTGGGGTTAGTACTGGAAAAGCCAGATGGAGGGTTAGGGGTCAAATGTTTCACCTTAAGAAACAAAAAAAAAATTCTATCCCTCCCAGTTGTGGGAAAAAAATTGAATCAGAACCCAGACAGACAGCCTTGGAGGAGCCAAGCAGCCAGTAAGAACCCAGAGATCACATCCCATCCCCATCTTGTCAGAGAAAGGTGCATTTTTTGAGCTGTATTTAGCAGACATTGGCTACAGCATTGCCATGAGATGCACACAGGACAAAAATAGCTGTGATCATATTTCCTCCTGTTTGCCTCGTAGGTGGGGAGATGTGGGAAGATTTCTCTCTCTGCTGGGGTCACAGCAGTGCAATGTTTGTTGTCTTCTGCCTACTGTCATGTGCCCCATAAAAGCCAAAAGAAGTCTCCTCTCTATTGAAAGGAGTACTTGGCATATTAGAGCACATGCTGACACCAGTTGCTTTTCAAAGGCTCTGTAAATTCCAGCTCTCTCTTCTATCCCATTTTCCATTCAGAGACACAGCAAGGGGCATTTGGCAGACCATGAAATAAAACTGCACGTGCTGTAATCCTTTTCAGGGTGAGCCTCAAGCTCTCACTCCCTTCTCCTCCCTCCCTCTCCTCTCTTTCACTCCCAGTCTCTTTCTATACAAGTGTGACCAACTACAGGAGCACCTTGCTTGGATTAGACAAGGTCATGAAAAACACTTGGAAAATCTAGGGCTTGTTATGAGCTCAACGAGCAGTGATACTGACCTTAGGAGTTTTAATAGCACAGGGGTTTAATTCCACCCTTTGAGCTGTCTCTTGCTTTCTTCCCCTCCTTCTGTTGCTAGCCACAGTTAACTCTTTACAGGCTTGAGAAATATTGGATGCTTTGCCAGCCATAACAGAAAAATGCAGCATCTAAATCACTGTATTGCACTTGTGGACAGGAAAAAAGGCAGGGCTCTGATTTGTGACTGAGCCTGTGCAGGTTTGCAGTAGACATGCTGAGTACTTCAGTGCATTCCTGGATTAATTTGATATTCCCTTTTTGGCACCAAAAGAGCCCACTGCCCCACTTGGAAGATAAACCATAAGAGCAAAGAGCATGTTTCTCAGCTCCAGTATTTGTCAGGTCTCACTCTGCAAGGGGACCTTTGGAGTGCACTGGTGTGACAGTCATGCAGAACAAGGCAGTGGAAGTGATCCTCAGGAAAATCAAAGGGATGGAATGAGAGACTTCGTGCCGTGAGCTTTAGGGACTAAACCTACTTAGTTATTTTAAATTGGCTTTGTTCCATTGACTTGGTTTCTCACTTAGGCATAGCTTCATGTGTTTCTGGATCCTTTCATTTTAGGCCTCTGAGAAAAAAAAAAAAAAATCAACTATCTGATTTCCCAGTGTCTATTTTTCTTTGCAAGGTTATAGTTCTATCTGTCTCATGGGTCAGTGCTGCTGGCTTGCTCTCCCCTCCTCTCCCCTCTCGCTGCCTCCAGCCACTTGCTCTTGTTCCCCTTCTCAACTAAAACATGTACTGGCCACCAGCCAAGGTGGTGGGGACAGGGATGGAGAGGAGAAGTGGGGCAGGAGGATGGGCTTCCCCATGAGATGTTGTGAGATGTTGTGTTGGGTCGTCCCATTGGAGCCATCCACTGCTGTGTTAATGATTTATCACTGGATAATCATTTGCATTCCCTGAGCTTACCCGTGAATGGGGCCACTGTTGTGCAAGGTGATGAAGCAGATCCTTGCTCCAGAGAGCTGCCTTCAGGGGCTCACCAATGGGCAGAAATCATCCATGGGAGAAGCATCTGCCAGGGGATGTGCTGTAACATGGCCAGGGCTGCTAGGAAGTAAAGGCACAGGTCAAAAGAAAATGCAGAAATGCCTATGAGGAAAGGGAAGGATGAGTTAATTATCTTAACACCAACCAAGCTGTATAAGAAGGGGCACTTTTTATTTTGAGTAATTAGCTTTCCAGTATATGACCCTGGCAAGCATTCCTAGCCTTATTCCTCTAAATTGAATTAAAAAAAATCTATTCTCTATTTGCTTTCAGGAGCTTGGAGAGAACTAATATCTAGATGCAAACTTCTTGGCTTGGTTCAGTCCTTTCTGCCTCTCTATCAGTTTACTGAGTTTCTGATTTATAGCTTAGAGGTGTGGGGAAGGCATAAGGCAAAGCTGTGTTGTGAACTTAGACCTGTTTTAGCTGTTGTCCTGTTGAGTAATCTTCAAATAGGTATTTTGACATACTTTTTTTGGTTTGGAAACTTATAGAAGTAAGCTAAAAAGCATGAATCTATTAATGAAAATAAGCCATATTACTCCACATACTTCTAAACCAGTCTCTTTGTACCCAGAAGAGATAAAGGTTTTTAACTGCCCTGACTTTTAACCCAGTGACATTAAAGAAGCACAGAAGCAACAGTGATGAGCCCCAAGGTGTGTTTGCTCAATGCCTTTGGAGGTACTGTCAATCCATGCCTGCTAGTGTCTCCTCTAATTCAGAGGAGCTGTATGGAAAGGGGAAATGAAAATGCTGATCTCAGCAAATCTGGTACAAATTTGGGCAAAGGATCAAAGTTTCTGTTTTTATGAAAGCCAGCTCATCAATCCTCAACTTTCATGAAGCAGATCTCTCATTTTTATTTTTATTTCTTTTTTCTGCTCATTGTTGTTAAAAATGTGAAATCTGAAAAAAATTGCTTTATCACTGGCCAGAGCATTATTTCCACCAGCACATGAAGGCTTTTTTGCTTTGGTCTTTCCTAACAACCAGTAAACATCCAAACACATCATTGTGCCAGATAAAAGAACAAAGTAATAATACCCTGTGAAATCAGCCCGGGCAGCTAGCTAATGAGTTGGCTTTCTTTTCTTTCAGAACTACAGGAATCAAATTCAGTTCTGCACTAGTATTTACTGTCAAGTGGGCTACTTCAGATTTTAATGGTCTTTTGAGACCTTGACCCAAAATGTTGTTACAACTTGGCCCACCCCGGTATAATAAACTATAAACCTATCACATGGTGCCCCTCATCCAGTAATTAGAAATGTCCTAAGACCAGTGTTAAGTACTGTGCCTAAAAACAGGCTGAGCAAATACCAATTTACAGGGGATTCATGGTCAAGGTGCTGAGTGAATTGCTGGCTGAAGAGGCAGGACAAAAAAAAAAAATAAATAAATGCAAAAAAACCTTGCTAAACTCCCTTCAGGAAAATTGCAGCAGCCTCCCCTCTGCATAATCAACAGCTGCAGGAGCAAAAGCATTGCTCATCTGTTTTCCTACCAAGTGGAAAACATATACTGTATGCATCATGGAAATGGAGAAGATATATAGGGGTATAACGACACTATAGTTAGAAAACATTTATAAATGGCTAGTTGGATGTTACTTTTCAGGCAAAGAACCAGAGAAATAAGAGATTGTTGCAGGAAAGTGCCAAAATATGCTTAAAAAAATTGAGGAGTAATGAATATACCCTCTTGTGGCTATACATTATGAATGTAGAATTAATTTATATGGCATTTCAGCAATGTTATACCCTACTCCACACTTAATTATACTAAATAAATACCTGGGGTGAGGAACACATTGCTGACACTTGCAGCTGAGGAAGTCTTTTGTCATAAAAATAAGGACTAAATTTTTGCAAGGTGGAGACAGCTTTAAGTATTTTTGTAGTTAACCCAATCTCTCCTGGTGTTTCTAAGTAGACTCTGCAGTTCCAGAGGCTTTTCTGCTTGAAGACCTCGACACTTACACCCCACCTCATGTTGGTGAGAACAATGTCAACTAGTGATGCTGCAGCTTTTTTACCCTGGGCAATTAAGCCAGGCTCACGTTTTTGTCAGACTAGGTGATGTGTTTTGGTTTAATACCTTTTTGATACCTCCTCAAGGACACATGGAAGTGTTCCTCCGTGTTGCAGCAGCAGGACACCGAGCAAGACAGCCATGCAGGGGGAAGCTGCTCTTCTTCCTCTTCCCCATGGCCATATCTCGAAGGCATGAGCTTCTACCAGCTGCTCTAGCATTAAAAGCAGTCCCCAAAACTTATAACAGTTTGAGTAGAACGCCTTTCCAAATTTATATCCTCATTTCAGGAGGTTCCTTGGGCCTCCAAGGTGGGGGGGATACCCCAGGTGATGGAAAACCTTTGATAATATCAACAGCATGACTGTAGTTAACTGCACTTGTGGTATCATTAACCCCACTAATCCTCTAATAAAAAATAACAACAAAATGTCCTCGCAGAGTGCAAAAGGCACCCATTCTAAATATATTTATTAAATCCTTACAGCCTAGCGGATCAGGAATAAATCCTCTTGTGTGTCTTGATACCTTACAAAGATGCATAAGGATCTCGCACGTGCAATTTATTATTCCTTTTGAGCTGGTCTTTGGGAGCGAGGGAGGTGGGCACAGCCATGGCACACCCCTGCTTTCGGTGGTGTAGACCTTCAAGAGGGCTTGAGGCAGGCTCAGGGGCAGGGGGCAGGAAGCCATTGGAGGGAAACAGGCGGTTTTTAGAGCCTCCACCGTCGGTTGTCCACTCGCCTCGGTGAGTGATGTGTGATGCAGAGCAGGGCCATGGTTCTGCCACTCAGCTTCAGGAGGGGATGGAAAAAAAGCCTCTGCAAACCTTCAACCAGGAGGCCCAGTTGTGCCTTGGTTGTCAAGCTGCGATGCACACCACTGCTCTGAAACCTTGCTGGGAGGCCTGGCCACGGCAGCGTTGTGGAAGACTTGGGAACTGCAGAGAGACTGTTTGCTCTCACTGCCTGAAAAGTGGAGGCCATAGGAAGAGGCTGCTGTTTTCCAAAGCAACCCTGTTAGGAGCAGTTACCAAAAATGGAAAATAAAATAAGCATGTGAAAAAAAAGCCATGTAAATCTCAGATGAGTATTTAGGGATGCAGCAGAAGAGCTGAGTTAATGCACTAAAATATTTTTTCCCTTAGTAGCAGATAGATTATGGTTTGAGTTAAAAAATAAAATCGCCACAGGCAAGGTTTAAGTGTGGAATAGATACAAACCAACTTTCAAACCTGGCATGTAAATAATTTTGTTGTGTTCTTGGGCCCCTTGAGCATCTCTGTCACTCTAGCATTGGTGGGAAGGGTTGGATCACACAGATAAAAAAGGGATCAGAAAACTTTCCTAAGCTTCCAGAGTTTTTTCTGGGACCTCTTGGTGACAGTTTTCTGGGAAGAGTCTTTCACAAAAAAGCTCATAAACTGATACAAAGGTTTCTACTGACAGGATTCCCTGCTGTAGAAATGTTTCGAGCTAGGTTTCGATGTGATTTGATTTTAACATGCCACTTGATCTGGTCCTGGTATCTTTTATATGATCTAATTGCATTTCTTTTGTGTTAATTCTTTGAATAATGTTAGAATTTCTATCCATGAGATTAGTAACTGCTCATGGTAGTACTTAATCCACTTTTAATTTGAATGAGGGGATTTAAAAATCTCAAAGTACATTCTACACCATTGTCTTCTGGGTTTGGTCCCTTTCCCAAGGACATCACTCAGAGTGCTATCAGAGACTAAAAAGGTCACTGGTAGGACAGCTCTTGTCTGTTGGATGACACTGAGCTGGTACACAGAGATGCCAAGTTTGAGCTGACTGAAAAGAAGGCAGACACAGTGATGGAGAATAAATGAAAGCATTGAAATAACCCCAATTCAGTCCGTAGCTGGCATCTCTCTGAAGCAGCCAGCCTCAGGTCTGCTTGCAGCTCCATCCAGATAACTGACTGGGACGTCTGCAAACTCAATAATCTTTTCATGGGGAAATAACCTCAGGTACCTTATCTTGGGATCACCAGAAACCCAGCACAGCTGGAGGATAACCATGCAAGGGGAGTTTGTTTCCTGCCCCTCTCCATATTGCCTCTTTGGCCATTAGCTACCCAAAACCAGCATTGTGTGTCTCCAGGTCTAACCATGTGCATTGGGTAGAAATCAATTGCTATTTAGAGGAGTACTAGGCTATTCCTCAGGTTTGGATTCTCCAGAGTTGGAATTAGGTGCTTTGCCACCAAGTAGGTCAGTCGTGTCCCTAGCTCACAGATCCAAATGATAAGGTGGATAGGAAAAGGAAGCAGGGGTTACATGATACATGGTTTTAATGGATGTGTGGATCAGCTGTAAATGTTCAAGCATGTGTTTGTTTAGAGTTACCAGGATATGAATCAAAGAAATAAAAATAGCGATGCATTAAGGCTTAGAGAACCTCTTGGGAAGAAGCAAATTAATATTTTTAAATGTAAATATTTTGACCGAACCTATTAGTCATATTCTTGTGCTACAGTGTGAGAGATCTGAGTATGATGTGGTAACTTGTCTCCTGGTTTCTGCAGGAGCAGCACATCTCTGCTTCACCCAGCAGCACCTTGTCTGACCGATTAAGTAGTGCTGTTTTTCAAGTGGCAAATATTTGTCAAAAACTTGTGCTTTTCAGAAAACACATATAAGTTCAAACTTTCCAGTATTATTCAGCCTCTTCCTGGGCTATCATGTTACCCTATGAAAAAAAAACAAATTCAAAAATATTTTTTTCCCCAGTTTTCTGTTGTTGGCGTGTGGCACTGCCCTCAGTCAGGCACCAAATTCCTATTTTTGGTGGTTCTTTTAATACCTTTACTATTGTGAGAAATTGCTGGAGACAATACTACTTCATTACATCAGTGAATTTCTTCTTCTCTTTACTCCACGTAGTTGCCCTGGACTTACTTAGCTCAGATTTTTAATCAGCAGTGATGTTTAAAAAGTTTAATAAATTTTTAATAGATGTCAGAACGTTACAGGCATAAGAAGCATGTTATAGATTTTTAAAGAACATTGTTATTCAAACATGTCAACATAGTCCTCTGTCAATTTTTGAGATACTGTATCATTTTATAAAAATCGATTTTAAAAATTCTAACATCTTCCTAAGCTATTTACAAATATAAAACCAATACTAAATTTGGACTATGCTTGCAATGATTTATCAAATTGTTAGAACTGGTGATTCTTGGAAAAATGAGCTGCGCCAACATCTGTGTATGTCAAGAAAGGTGATTGCAACAGCTTTGCTTGTTTGGCTCTGGCTGGCTTTTCTCAAGAGTGCTGCTGAGCCAGAGGACTCACCTGGGGTGTGCGCAGAGATAGAGATATCTGCTCATGGTATTCGCACTGTACCTGGAGGAAGACTGACTGGTTTCGTGCCTGCTCCTGATCCTCCAGGTAGAATCAAGGTCCAGCCTGAGTGTTGTTTCCTCCTGCTTTGTCCTGCCCTTGCAACTCGCTACTTGTGATGCTACTTTGGGTAGCACAAGCCTTGAAGCACATTCTCTTCCTTACTTAGCACTATTAATTAAAGAAATTCTGTTAAGTGAGGAGGTCAGTGGCTGTACTGGGCTCCTTATCTCTATGGAGCAGTCCAGACTGTGGCTGATGGCTCTTTGTGAGCCACACGATGGCAAGAGCTGTAAGCACTGAGAAGAGTTATTGTAACCATGAGCATTACAGCTTAGGCTTATAATCAGGGCTGTTAAAGAGACATTTATGGGGTGTGGTGGCCCCAGTTGCTGGAATTTCCTTTTTCCATTGGTCTGAAAAAAGTGCGAGTCCATGATACAAAGCCTGTCTGCTTCCTCCATTTCTGCCATACAGAACAGCTATTGTGAGAAATGGAAGGAGTTTTCTTCCAAGGAAGTAGTCTAAAGAGGTTTATAATGCTTGTAGATTTACATTTTTTATATATTCCCAGGTATGCTGTAAAGAATACATTTTATAAATGCTAGAATAAATAATGGAATTGCAAACAAAAAAAACATTGCATGTGGCAGCTGTGTGCTTTGCCAACCTTTGTCTTGAGTGACCCGTTCAAGGAGAAACAAAGCAAAGACTCCTTTTCCTGGGCTCATTTCCAGTCATTTGGCATTTTTGGCTATATTTAGGCTCTTTCTGAAAGTTTTAATTCTTGCAGAATTTATAGACAAAGAAACAGCAGTAAGAAGGAGAATAATACAGTAGCTATATCTGGCAATAGAGTGCTACCAAAAATTTTGCCTGTCTAATGTCTTTGAACTCTCCCTAATTTATATTTTACAGTCTTAAGTCTTTCTTGTGTGCCTGGAAAGAAAAAAAAATGTAAAAAAGAAAAGAACAGGAAAAAATATACTAAAATTATACAAAATTCTCTATTTATTGATAATCTTACTGTAGTAGAAAAGACGTTTTATTTCATTGTCTACTCCTGACTGGCTGTTAGTTGACAGAGTAACAGTAGACTGACTCTGCCTGTTTCTGTCCCTTTTTTACTCTTCCTCAGAGAAGCACAAAAATACTTCTTTAACTTTGTGTGAGCTTAGTCTCTCAGCTGAGAGGTTAGTGAACTGTACAATAAAAGTACTGGTGCTGAAAATTAGATTGGAGCTTCCCATGTGATAACAGAGGAGGCACTTGGAGGTCGAGCCACATCATATGAGGGGAGAAATAAAAAACAAGAAAGTTTCAAACTTGGGCTACTATAGATCATTATTGACCAGTGCAGGAAGTCAAATGTTTCACTTAGCTCCAGCCAGTAGATCAAATCCTATTAGTTTTACTACAGCTCTGAAATCTCCTTCCCAGATTGCCTCTCTCTCTTATACTGTCCCCCGAAGACTTTGCCTGTCTTTGAGGTGACATGCCAATTTCTCATTGGAGTTATAATTCAGATGAAATCACATCACGGTGACACCAGTACAATTAAATCATAAATAAAGGCCATGACATGTATTTCTAAAAGCTATTATGAAATATATATAGACATATAATGAGCATTAGATTGTTATTTAAAAGGTTTTTATTAAAAGCTCAATTTAAACCCAAGTAGATTGCCCATATTTACTACCCTTCCTTTCTAATCCCAGAGTTTAGTGAACATGAGCCTTTTACTCTCTCTATTATATAAATAGGAAGACTGAGATATTAAATGTGATTTTCTCCTGGCCAGTGACCAGGGGGCATGGGAATGTTCCAGATCTCAAGCTCCTCAACTCCTCTATCCTCTCCATTGCATTGACGTGTCTCCATAATTCTTTATTTAGCTTTAGGGGGCAATCCTTTACTAAATTTAAAATCCTACTAATTCTATTCCCACTAGGGCTGTTCTTCAGCTCCTACAAGCATCCTTCCTGTCCGTTACCTTCCCAAAAGTACTTGGGCTAACTGGAGGGTTTACTGTATCTGAAGCAGGTTCTATTAAATTTAGACATGAAATGGCGTTTCTAGAAATGCAGTTACTGGCGTTAATGGGCATTAATTTTGAGGGGCTAGAGGCAGCCAAACCACACATCATGCCCAGCTCAGTGAAGAGCAGCACATGACAGAAAAGGGAGGGGAAAAGCTTTCATACAGCTCTTACCCTGGGGAATCAGGAGTCTGTGTGGGATGTCAGCTAGTCCTAGATCCTCATAGACATATGAAAGTTTAGGCTCTAGACTTACTGTTTTGAAGCTTATCCCTGTTTCCTAATCCAGCTGATTATTGTTTCAAGAGTATTTCATTTTCTAGGGAAACTTTATTACTTTTTTCCTCTATCTCTGGGTAGTGAATAAAAAAAATCAACAGATTAACATTATTGTACAAATAAAAAAAAATTACCCATCTGGTGATGACCTGGAGATACAATTCCCAGCTGGTAAAAGCCCAGAGAAATTGAGACTCTGAGTCTATGGGGTCTTAACAACGGGGCAAGTGGGGACATGGAGAACAGCAGCTGAGACTCCATGGGCTTACGTTAGCCTGGGACATGTTGTGTGTCAACAGCATTGACAGACGGCACAGGAATTCAATGTATTTTGGCTCCAGTCCTGCAAGGATTTAGGCCTGCACTTAAGGGTAATAAAGCTTGGAGAGTATGCAAAAGGCTTTGCTGCACAAATTTTTTGTGCCTCAGAATATTAAGCAGCGGCAGAATTAAATGGAATCGTATTAATAAGCACGGATAATCCCATCATCCGGGACCAGGCTGACAGCAAAGCAGCTCTGAACGCATGCAACTGAGTGAAATTTTCCTGCAATTAATTGGATTTGATTAAATTTCTCATTTAGTGGCTGGAGGAAAAGAAATGGAGCAAAGACGGCAAGAAGCTTTCTTGTTAACCAGGAGCTTTGAGTGATAGCTGTGGATGTGGGAAGCTGGGTTCCCCACCGTATTAGGTAGGAAAAGTGTTGTTCTGAACATAGGAGCACAAGAACCCGGTTTCTCACGACCTTTCTCCTCATCCTGACCTCCCCCTTTTCTAAAAGAGAAGATGAAAATTTTGACCCCCAAATCACTGCTCTGATGCTGTTACATTTCCATAAAAAATGTTGAAACCTTTTTATTTTTGTTCCCAGGAAGGGTGAAAACCAATTTCAAGGCCTGGAAAGCTGCTGGGTAATGGAGCTGTCAATCTCCAGCCAGCTTTAGATTATGATCTGTGAATTTAGATGGGGGCATGGAGCCACTGATACCATCCTTGTCCTTCCTTATGCAGGACTGTGCTCTACTCAGAAATACTGCATCTCAATTAAAACCACTTACAGTCCTGAAAAATGTCTAACTGAAACAAGTAATTGTTTTATCATCTTGCCAATATTGTGCATGACACAGGGAGGGTCATACTAAATGTGGCATAGGTTTGCCATTTGATAAATCCTGGACTAGTTTTATACTAAACGTTTTGTTTTAAACTGTACAAATTGAGCCTGGTTTGCACTTCATTTCTCATCTGTACCATCAAACTATGTTACCTGTTGAAAACTTCATTTGTTTTATAGCATCGACTTGAGTCCTTTTGAGTGCCACTTTGAATAAAAAAATGAAAAGGGGAAAGGGATTTTCTATAAAACCCAAACAATATTTTGAGACTTTCAGTGAAGTCTTTCAGTGAGAGCCGCACTGCATTGTTTTGCATCATGGGTAACACCAGTGATGTAACATCAATGAGAGATGACAACATCTGCTAGATCACCTGGTTTTGTTCAGATTTGCACCTTGTAGTGTTTAATGTAAGCTTTCTGTTACAGGGGGTCCTGCTGGCTTTCCAACAAGCAGCAGTTTCCTCTATGTGATGACAGGGAGTCCAAGTCCCCTGCGCAGCTCCTGGAGGCGCAGGCGTCACGAGCTCAATGGCAATACATTTACTCCCTGAAATCTTGGAAAATTTCAGCACACAAGCTTAGATTATGTTAAACTGATTTACAGTACCTCAACAAATGAGAATTAAGAGATGCGGAATCACAGCTTGGTCTCACAGGCACATATAAACACATAAAGTCAAGTACATATACATATGTATGCCTATACATGCATGAGCACAGGCAGCCACAGTTTCATAACATCAATATGACATTTCTCTGATTTGCATCACATATACAGAGATCATTATAAAACCATTATAGGATAAAGGAACTTGCACACGACAAAACAACCTGGTTTTCTTTCCTTTGGTTTCTCTTGTGTCCCAGTAAACCAGAACCCAAACCACATCCAGAACTATCCACACTGTAGTTTAGAGCAGTGGCTGTTAAAATGCCAGTCTCAGCCAGCCCACCCCAACCATATACGAGTTAGACTCTGAGAGGATCACGCCACCTACTTCTCCCTCCACCACAATAACTAAGACTCCACTTCTGGAAGTTCTCCAGGCTTAGGGGAGGTTTGTTCCTGCACTAGCTTAGCACTGACAGTGCTCCAGGGGAGTACCCTGGTTACTTCAGCTTCAATCCCCACTATCCCAACAAGCAGCCCACAGCCAAGCTCTCCAGAAGGACACGTTTCAGATCCCTGCTTCATTATCTGTCGTTCCTGTCTGGCTGCTTTAATTGTTGGGTTATAGCTTTCAGGTTCACCCTGTTAGGAGTGAGCAGGCAGCCAGGCAACATGCTGCTAGCACCCAGCTGCTCCTTGACCACAACCTGGCAAAATCTGCTGCCTCCCAGCCACTGTCACGCTGGTGGGATTGCTCCTGCTGGCTGTCAGCCCCCTAAATTTGCAGTGAAAGAAACACCTCCTCTGTCCCTCTCAATAACAGGTGAGGGCACGGCACTTCAGCAGCATGGAGGTGGATGTTATTCTACCACTGAAGTGCACCAAGACTGGTAAGAGCTGGACTGGCAAGGATGTGCCTTTTATTCCATGTAATATTGTGGGCGATATCAGCCCATACAGTCAATATAAACTTAAAACATAGCTTCTCACTTGTTTGTTTTTCTTAACAGCTGTAGAGAAGCTCTCTGTCCATTACAGAATGTACCATTATCCTTTCTGCACAGCCAGGGATTTAAAGAGGAATCCAGGCTACACTGAAATCCACAGATGAACTCCCAGGCCTGACCTTGGCAGGGCTGGGATTTCACCTAAAATGACTCGTGTGATGTATCACACAGAAAGGCTGCGGCATATTACGGGATTAAACACTGCTCTGGGGAAAAGAGCCTGTTGAAAACATTTGTCTTTTTGGAAAAAACACAGGCTTTGCAGAAATAAAAAGCTTTTTGGTCTCATCTTAGTTTGAGAGGCAATTTGTCTAGATATTAAACACTGGAACAGGCTGCCCAGGGAAGTGGTGGAGTTACCATCCCTGGAGGTATTTAAAAGCCCTGCAAATGGGGCATGGTTTAGGGGTGACCTGGCAGTGCTGATTTAATGGTTGGACTTGATGATCTAAAAGTTCTTTTCCAACCCAAATGATGTTCCTTCAAGAACAACTCAGAAGAAAGTGGATTTTTTGTTACATTTTGCTATGGGATTGTTGATTTTCGTTTGAATCCGTTTTTGTTGGTTTTTTTCCCTGAAATCTGTGCCGCATTATCATGAGAAACACCTGAACTTGCTTGTGCTTTCCTGAGTGAATGTAAGCACAACTGAGTTGAAAAGGTCAGGAGAAAAATATGTCACCTCAACTTCTAAACATGAAATAATCAACCTCACTACGTCCAAAATTAAATCATTCCAATTTTCTGCACCACAAGAAATTCTCAACATTTCTGTGCTCTTAATGTGGAGTCAACAAAACTCTGATTTGGACTTTTTCTACCTTCTTCGTCCCAAAACCACAACTTCTGTTTTTCAGCCAGCTCTGGCGACATGTCCCTATCTGGTGTCTATTAAACATCATCCTTGCATTGACACGTGAAGGATCCCCTCTTCATTCTACCTGATGACTGGATGGTTCTAGGCTCACCTCTCACAGACTGTCTGGTTGGGGTACACCCTTTGATGATACAGCAACCAAATACAGTAGCTGCTGCTGCAAGCCTATGTAGGATTCAGGTGGCTGACCTCAAGGTGAAAGTCTCTCTATCCCATTACACCCCCCTGAGACACACAGCCCCCCTCTGCTTTATTTTCTCTACTTCCTGTCATATATTTTCATCTCTTGTTTTAATCTTCTTAGCACATCACATGTGCCTGTCAGAGAGATGTTTTTTATGCAATCTAGCAAGTAAGTTAATATGATTTGTTTGTCTCCATGTTTGGGTGTCAGTGGTGCTTTTTGGCTATTTGTCAAACATTTCTGTTTCAGTAAAGTTTATCTTTCAGGGTTTCATATAATCACATTAGCAGGGCAGATATTAAATAGAAGAAGGGCAGAAGGTAATTGCTGGATCTGTTTCCACACCAAGGCTGAGAAATAAATAAACTAAGCTAAAGAGGAGTGATTTCAGCTCTGCTTAACTTTGGATGCAAGCATTCTGCACAAATGACCCAGAAATTGTACTTTGCAGGTAAAGGGGGGAAAAAATAGCCCTCAGGGCTCTATTATAAGATTGCAGAGCAGCTGAGGTCAATAAACCTTGTCAGCATAAAAGGTCGTACTCATGAAGAAAAGATGGTCTTTGGTTTTGTGGGGAGATCTGTGTTAGGGCTTTCTGGGCTACTGATGTCCCTAAGTGAGGCTTTTTCACTGCAGCTGGCTCTGCACAGAGTGGACTTTCAGAAAGCAAGGTGCTTCTGAGGCTGTCAGTGGTAGAAGATCCAGTGCCTGGCTGAAACTGCTCTGCCACCTTGTGGGTCTCACCAAAAGACCTTTGGGTTTTGTGCCTGAAGGATTCCTCTTTGTTCAAGGTGAGGAATGTCAGCTCTGGTTCCTCTTGTGTCCATCTGTCCACATCTCATGAAGCTTATATGTAAACTTTGGGGTTTAAATAAGCAAGCATCAGCACACCTCTATTTCATATCCAATCCTGTATCTGGGTATATAGATACGGTTTTGTTCTCAACTCAAATTCATGACGCACATGGGGCAGCCCTGGTTTTTTGCACTTAAAAATGTCTCCTACCTTTAGTAAGGCTGTAGGTGTTTTCTTCTCAAGTAATAAGACAGCTGGAACCACTACTTCTCCTGCTACCTTCCTACTTCTATTCCTAGGAATAGAAGTAAGAATTCCTATATATATAAATGATAGTAAGAAGTAAGAATTCTGTTGTAGGAATTAGCTTAGCAGGATCTTGCTGTTGCCTCCTCATGCTCTAAGAGGTGGTTCTACACTTTTGTGCTCTATTCCAAATATTTTGTTAAGGCAGATAATACCAGCAGATGCAATATTACCACTGTTTTATTTCCTCCATTGAGGAGAGGTGAAAAAAAGTGGGTGATTTAATACGATTTTCCCCTGTGCTATGTAATTGCTCTTGCTGGAACTGGCTGATGATGGTACAAAAAATGTTGAATTCTTGGTTAAAAATTAACATGGGTGAGGCTATAATTTCTGTGCAACACTTGATACAATTCCTAAGTATTATCTGAGGTCTTTTGGGCAACTTTTCTGCTTCACCAAATCTTGCATAAGCTTCTAACTGGAGAGTTTACTTGTAGCTTATTTTATCCAGGTGTCTTCAGTGGTGTGGAAAATAAACCAGGTCTTGTGTTCTGCTGATTCTGTACAACTGGCAGTGCAAAGGGCAACCCTGTGGCCTGACTTCGCCCCATGGTGGCTTTGGAGGCCAGCCCTTTGTCTTTCCTTCTAGGTTTGAAGCAGCAAGCAACACACACAAGCATCCTGCTGCTTGTAGCTTACAATGCTATCTTAAGGCAACTCCCTGGCTGCTCTTCTGCCATCTGCTTTCCTCATTTACAGTAGTTTCTGATTTGGGAGGATCTCTAGCTAAGAAGGGGTTTTGATGGAATTAGCAGGGAATGAGTTTGAGAGGGGCAGGAAATGAAGACAGTGGAGGCTGGCGATAGCAGGGGGCTGCTAGGAGCAGGACTTTGTGCCCTGGGGCACCCAGAAATGGGAAGATGGACAGAAGCACCTGAAAAGAGAGGGGAGAAAACATAAAATGCCAAAAGAAATTGGGACTGAAAAGGAGGGAAGGGCTGCAGTTAGGAGTTCTGCCAAATGGCTGCAGTAAAGGTTGAATGGCTGGTGGTGCTGTGAGGCCAGCAAAGACTCAGAAGCTCCATGGTCTCCATCCATGCAGCCTGAAGCTGGTAACCACACAACATGGAAACAGGGCCACAGCTGCCAGAACTTAAATATGCAGAGTCTGGTATTTTTCTTTCTTGTACTGATAGATTATTCTGCCTAGAAAATATGCTTTTCCTAACCAAGCAATGATTTTGTGTGTGTTAAATAATGTCTTGTCCAGGCTCCTAGTGCCAAAGATGCCAGAGGATGAATAGGTCTTTAGGTATAGCAAGGGTCGTATAGTAAATATGGTTTCTATAGTAAATAGGATAGTAAAGAAGGCAAGGAAATCCTGACCAGTCCTCAACCCTGGTTACTCCTTCTGCATAATTTCCCAGTGGAAGGGCTGGATTTGCCCCTGGCCTCAGTCTATGAAGTAGAGATGAAAAAAAAAATTTATTATATGAACCTGAAAAATCTTTTCCAGACTTTCTTACTAAGGCGGGAAATTTTTGTTTGCTTGTTGTTCAGGTTTTTTTTTTGGTGGTGGCTTTTTTTTTTGTGGCCAGCATTGGAAATGTTATATGTGTGAGTACAAAATCATACAACTCAAAGGCAGGATAATGAAAGCCTCACTTTCACCAGGCTGATGAGATAAAAAGGAGGAGAATGTTAATACAGTCACAGGAGTTCTAATTTGGATATCCCCTCAGTCTTCTGCATCTGGAAAGTTTGAGTTTCATCTCTTTGGGTGTTAAGAATAAACATCAAATCTTATATACAACCACAAAAGCCTTTTAATATACGTTTGTCAAGCCCAGAAAGATGTTCTGACTCTGGAAAGGAGGGAGGTAAAAAGCAGCACTTGAGTTGAAATAAGTTGTTCCATAGATGAGAAGAAGCATGTGCAAAAACTTTTTAAGTTAGGAAGAGCATTAGCATAATGGATGTTGTTATTTTTATATCATTCACTTAGATTAGTGCTGAGGAAAGTACTTAAATAACTTCAGGTCGTCTGCAATGAGGAAAGCTCTTATGCACATTATATAACTTTATTCAGGTATTAAAAAAATCTCAGGTCTCTAGAGCATTTACTAAATCAAACTCAGTGTTTATTAGTAAATTGTGTGAAAAGCCATTTTCATATACACACAGCTTGAGTTCTCAAAAAACAAATGTGAACTAGAAACATTTCCATGACTCTTGCACTTAATTGTATGATAGAGAAAGGAAGAATGGTTAGAAAGAGAATGAAAACAGCCCCCTGCAGCATATTATTATCTTTCCAGCCCAGAAAAGGGGTTTATGGGTAATACATAGAACAGGATATTCCAATGTGCTTATCACACCAAGAAACAGAAAACCAATATGAAAGATAAAAATAGTTCTTTTTTTTTTAAAACCTTTGTCTTGGTTTTAAATCTTTGTCTTTAGTTGGTTATCCAGTTAGCTATCTGAAAAATTTCTTACATCAGATTTCTGTCCAACCTTTGATGCCCCTTGTGCAGCTTGAAGGAATACTTTGTGCAGCAGTATCATTTACAATAACAAAGGACCACTAAGCCTGGCACTTCAGAAACTCAGATCCCCTCTCTCTTGAGTGTTCTCCATCTTGTGTAACAAGAAGTGTTATTTGTAATGCAGGTCAAGGCGTTTCTACATACTTGTTGATTTTGATCTTAGCAGCTTCCACTTCAGTTTTTGAGGGAAAACATTAATGTAAAATGATGCCCTTTGACAGATGCAGGGCATGATTCTCCTGCATGCCTTGAATTAGGTAGAATAATACTTGTTATGGTATTGCTCTCAAGAATGTGAACTTCAATATCAACTGTGACTAACCTGGAGGAAAACAAAGACCTGAGGATATAGGGAGCTGTCTAAGCAAAGGCAAATGTATGTATTTTATCTTATTTACAAAGCAGAGAGCTCAGACTATCCTTGCTATAAACCCATCAACTGGATGAGTTGGCCCAAGCTTTCTTGGTTCCCCCTAAATTATTTTTCAGGGTTGGAAACATGCACACATATACCAGCCCTTCAAGTCTTCTTGAAAAGGGGAAATTTTGGGTATGCTGCTGAGTCATTGTCTTTTTGGTGAAAAAAACCAAAATAACAATTAAAAAAAAAAAATCATTATAACCATCAGACTTATAAGGTAAATAAGAAACAGGTCATCCTGTGTGTCTGTGGCACTGAGCACAGTGGGGTTATAACTCAGAAAGAGGTCAGAGCAACACAGACTATAGCCAGAAGAGAGTCAGTGGGCAAAGTTACTTCTTTGCTGCCTGTAAGTTCATGTATTTGTTACCAGGCATATGGCCTGATTCTTGTCTCACACCTATATAAGAAGTCTCCATAGAAAACAGAACAGTATCAGAGGAAGCAAGAAAACAAAAGTGGCCTATTTACAATTGCTCTGCTACCAATATACTCCTTCAACAGCTTGCCCAGATTAGACATAATAGTGTATGCTCTCTGGAAGAGTGGCTCTGAATCCTGAACCTCTAATTTTGTCTCTTGTCAGAAGATGCTTTTATAATGTAATCTGTATTTGTAACTGGATTCTACACATCCTATTACACGGATACTTTAATATTAATTACTTTGACCTCTGTTTGACTACTGGGTAAAGGGACAGGGGACTTTTTCCAGGAACATAATCCTTCTCATTTTTCCAGAGAAATTAATTTTGTTTTAATTTTATTTCTCTCCAATCACTGTAACACTTGTCTTGTTCCCAAGGTCCTTTCGTAAAAGCAAATGATCTGTGTGAGCTTTTTTCCCCTTAAAATCTCCCATCAGACTTCCTCTCTATCAACAGGAAGAAAATAAACTCTGGTGTGCTGAGAAAAGCCCATGTTCCTGCAGGTACCCTGCTAAGCTGTGATCAGCCACGGAGCAGCACGACTGCCTGGCTCTACCTCGGGGCAGGTGGGGCAGGAGGTTGCAGGATGCCTCTTTCTGCAGAGGATTTAGCTGCTATCAGCATGCAACGTGTGTCAGCATTTAACATGGAGCAGCATCCTCACCTAGCTGTGGCTGCAGAGGAGGTCAGCTCCTGCTGTGCCAGGAGAACTGCTCCCTGCTTCTTCTGCAGCAGGTCAGAGAGGCACCTTGCTGAAACCCTGGGCCCTCCCTGCATTGCTGTTCCCCTTCCCACTTTCATTCTGCCTTGCCTAATTACTGTGAGAGCTCTTCAGGGCAGTCTCTGATGCCATGTGCCTGGCACAGTGGGACTTTGATGTGGGTTAGGGCCCTGGGGCATGAAATGCAGTGGCAGTCATTAATAGGTCAAGAAAAAATTGTTGAAGCATGTGGTAAGGATGGAGAATGAGCAAAACCCTGAAAATTCCCAGATGTTTACTAGTCTGAGCTTGGAGCAAAGCGTTCTTTGATATCTAAGATCTTGGCTTAACTCTTTGATGTTGCTGATTCTTCCTGGCTGAGGACTGGCCGTTTTGGCCAGCCCCTCTGCTTCCCTCTTCTCTTCCCCTCTCTCCTTACCATTGACAAATCCTCTGGATGTGATGGGGCTTTGCCTTGCAGGGGAGAGTCTCATCCCCAGCAAGGGAACTGGGCTGTCCACTGATCCTCTAGTCCACCAGCCCAGAGAATTGCATTGGAGCAAACACTTTTTGTCACTAAAGCATTTGCCTTATTGTAATGTCAGCGATTCTCATATTGGATGCAAGCATTTTTTTTTTTTAAACAGCAAAAAATCCCCTGTATCTAAAACCTTTGCAATGACAGCATTGAGGCAGAGGCTTCAATAACCCATCTGGAAGCAGGGCCAGGGAAGATGCTGCATTGCAACAACTGGGTTACGTGCTGCAGAAGCAGGCAGGTACCCATGGGGGAACTAATGTTCCCTTACTCCCCCATCCCTCCACTGCCAACTAATCTGTGCCTGCCCTCTAATTTCCTGGCAACTGTTCTAATGTACAGGCTAATAATGTTTGCAGTAATCCTGGGAGACGTCAGTGTGCAGGCTACCTATGGGTTTATAGGGTCCAAAGGAGGATTAATTAGGGGAATTGTGGCATCTGGAAGGGGGGAGCTTTTGAGAAGCCCTTCATCCAGGTGGTGTGAGCAGAGTTCAGATAAGCACCCAAATATTTCTGTGAAGAGCTGGAATGCCCTCTGAAGTTCAACCGCTGCTAAGTCCCCATGGTAATTTCTCCTCCTTTCTTCCTCAGACTATCTCTTTTGTTGTTATTTCCAACTATAACTTAATGAAAACACATTTGAAAGTAAAATGATGGATTTCTCTGGGACTCTGACCCTTAGGGGCAGCCACGGAGATACTGCAGAAGGAGCTGAGTACACAAGCTCCTGTTAATTAGAGCAGAGTGAATGATTCATAGGAAATAATTTATTCAATTAATTTAGCCTCTCCTTCTTTTGCAAATTATCTGTGAAAAGTTTACCGTTTTATTGCATTCAGCTGCTAGACAGCAAATTATTTCTCTTCACATAGATGACCCCCACATCTGAAATGTGAGCTCTGGCTTTCAGTTTTTCAGTGGACAGAGTCACTGGAGCTGGTGTTCTTCCTTGATTAAACAACTGACTTTTAGTATGTGCCTTGAAAAACTGATGTTCACTGTTCTACATGCAGAGATGACCTTCCATGAATATTGTTAACCATAGCATAGAAACAGCTCTGCTGGTGAACCCATTTGCTAGAACAACGATCTGGGAAGTCTGCCCAGCATTCCCCATCCTGTGTCAGACATGGTGTGTCTTTTGTGAGCCTTCCCTTCTGGAGTGCTCAGGGATTTTCCACTTTCTCCTTCACCAGACCTGTGCAGAGTCCTTTGCTTAAGCTTATCTCTCTGTTGAGGCAACCTCTCTGGAATATCAATTGTCTGATCAAAGCAGCCATGAAGCACAGTTGTTAAAGTCAAAGTCATAAAATTCATTGCCAATAATCTGATGCCTACTTGCTGAAATCCTTGTCGGCAAGGTCAACATTTATTCACCAATAAAACATTCATGATGCTTACTGGTTTTCACAGTAAAGATTACAGAATACTTCATAAGCAGCACAAAATCCTAAATAGGACCGGTAATGCCACCCAGCAGCACATAGTCCTGCTTGCTAGCCTTGCAGCATTTCCCTCTGCCTGAATTCCACACCTAGGGTAAGTTAAATTCACACAGACCTTGGCTATGGACAACTGAACCTGTGTTTCTGATTATATATCTGTCTGTCTGGGTTTAAGGCAAGGTCACTGCCTTCAGTGGACTTCTGCTGCCCTGAGAAGAGGGATGCATGGTGAGGCCAACCCTTGGCTTTTCTTGACGTGCATCTGAGCGTGGGGTTGTAACTCTGTGCTCAAGGTAACATTAGTTTTGGTAGCAGCTTATCTCACTCCATCTTCAAAAAAACATTGTTGAAGAGCAAGGGCACAGTGTGAAAATGAGTGCATGGCAGCATTCTTCTAACAGGTGCATAACATTTCAGTAATAGGCTTGTGGGATGTTTATTACTTGCCAAATTCATTTATCAGGTATTGGATTCAAAGGATTTCCCAACAGGATATCTGCAGAGATTAGTGAGCTGGGCAAATGTGCTTTGAACAAATGCATCCTTTCATCAGGCAGTCATTTGGATAATTCCAGCACCAACATGCTTGTTCCTGGAATGGGTTGGCTGGTAATTGCATTAACCATTTTTTCTGGTGGTCATATGTATCTATCCCTTTAGATCCTACAAGGGCAAAGCTTGTCCTTTAACCTGTTAGTCAAGAGGCACCTGCCTATCCCTGCCCATACACATGCAGCTTCAGCTAGTCCAGAGTTGCCCAAAGTAACCTTTCTTGCCTGGAAAGAGCTTCTGTATCAAAAAAAAAAAAAAAAAAAAAAAGTGCCATGAGTCTTTGTCAGAACAAGTTGGCAATACTTACTTTTGAAAAATAATTGAAGGAAAAATGCACTAAGGTGTAAGAATGTTTGATTTCAAAGTATTTTAAAATAAGGTATTCCTTATTTTAATTTTCTTGTGCTTTAGAAAGTATTTTTATTTTGTTTTTAAAGCTGAAAGTAAAATGAAACATACTCTTCACAAAATAAATTTGTGGTTTGATTTGAATTTTTCCCCCCTTGGAATTTTTCTTGAGAGAAACTTTGAATGGATTGTTATTTTGGTGGAGGACAGAAATTAATATTGAAATAAGAGGAATTTCTATGGTGTGAAAAGTTCAGGAGTTCAGCTTTAAGATAGCAAGTCATGCAACAGATATATTTGAACCCATGTTTTATTAGCAGACTAATGAATAAATAGCAAAAAGTTTTGTTAGTCTTGTTCCACTAACTAAATGGCTCGTTCCTTTTCTTACCTGTTGTGTCCTGTAAAATCTCTGGTCTTAAATGCTTCAGTGACCAATCATGGAAAACTAATCAGCTTGGCTTATTAAATGGTCAGTTATCTCTTAATAAATGAAGTTTTCTCCATTTTAGGAAAGTCAGCTGCCTGGTCTATGGAAATGAGGCTCTATTTGAGATACCTGAAGTGAAGAACCATCATTCTTTCATTGTTTTTTGAAAATATGGGTCACCATACATTAAGGTACCAAGTTTAAATCTTGTAGTGACTTAAATGTGGGTTTTCTATGCCTTGAGCTTTAGAAGTAGAAACAAATCCAAGGGTTTAAGTGTTAGCACATGACTTTTCAGCCAGCTGTTTGATTTTTCTTTTTTTTTTTTATTTGGAACCTTTTAAACTTTGGAAGGCTGAAAGACCATTTAATAAATGACTTTTGGAGCACACCAGGGCTTTCTTGCCTTATGAAAACAAACCCTACCAGGTCTTCAGCATGAAGAGAACCAGGACCATGGAGACAGCACAAAAAGAAGGGCTTTGTGAGAAACAGAAAAGGAAGAAGGATGAAAGCATTTGCAGGATTGTGGCCTCTAACATGCATGTGTTTCTCTTTTTTTTTTTATGGACATATTTTGTTGTTATTTGTAAAGCATAATATTTTACAGTCAGAGCAATGATACCCTCCCAGGAACCCCCTTCCCTTGTTTGCATTCTTTGGAGGTCGCTAGCTGCTCATGCAGACTGCCGAGTGGAGGGCTGGCATTTGCTCCCAAGCAGAGACAAGAAGTTGAATTGCTTTCTTGTGTTCATTAGAAAAACTCAAGAGCAGATGTCTCAGGCTGTAAAGCTCCAGTTCTGTAGGCCCCAGGAATGGTGAGGTATGATACAGATCTGTGGTTTGGACTTGGTCTGCTCCAAGGATATGTGCCAGCTGTGTGCTCCACATCTGGATTCAAGTCCAGATTCCTCAAAAAGCCCCACTTGGAGCTCAGGGATGTTCCCAGTTGTGGACTTTGCTTACGTCCATCTCAACACATCACATGTGCAGGACATCACAACCTCATCTTTCCCTGCTAGGTGGCCTGCACAGGGACACAATGTCTTGGTGTGTCCCACCACAAGTTGCCCGAGTTGTCTTCAGGCTGGACTCTGTGGGGGACCAGGACCTTGCACCCCATGCACCCAGCCATGGGCAGTGGGAAGGATGCTGGCAGGCATCCTGCTCCCCATCACGAGCAGGCTCCTCTGGATGGCTCTGGAGTGGAAACATCTACATGCGGGAGCCCTTTGGCAGCAAGGAAAGGAAAGCCAGAGCACACTGCTGCTTTCTATCAGGGAGAGTTTAAAAGCAGCTTGCTGGCTGACAGAAGCAGCAGCTGCAAGGAAATTTCCTCAATCCCCAGCCCCCCCCCTCCTTTTTTTTTTATTTTATTTTTTTTTTTTTAATGACAGCAATGTTTTAATCAACTTGGGCTGAGCATGAAAGTCTGAGTGGGAGGAATAGCTGGGGAAGGGAGGAGTGGAGGAATGGCTGGCTGCTGGCATATGTCTGAGCTGAGGGATGCACTCTGCCTAGGAGGACAGTTAACCTACACAAAATGTTCTGGCTTCTTGCCCGTATCAGCCACATCATGCTGCTCCAGCCTTTTGTGCCAGATCCCTGAGATGGTGACTGTCACTCTGACACAGGGAGAGAGAAGGAGGAAAGATAGAAGAGCTGGGGGGAAAAAAACCCCAACCAACAAACCAAACCCAACACAACCCAGTTCAAGCAGCAGTATTTTTTGGGAATGAGCACTGGTGGGAAGGCAGCGAGACAGCTGTGTGCTTCTGCACAGTCAGTCAAGGCTGGGCTGAAGGCCTTGGAGACTCAAGTCAGCAGAGCTGCACAGAAATGGCTCTGGGAGTATGGCATTCAACGGGGAACCTGAACTCATACAGTTTATCCAGGAGCAAACTGTGACTACAGGTGGGATATGTTGGTTTTCTTTTCCTGATAAATCCAGGTGGAAGAAATGTATTGATTTCTAGGAAAGATAAATTCATAGTAAGAAATGCTTTGAATAACACCTTTGTTTATACCCATGGATGTTGTTATACAAGAATTGTTATGATAGCCAGTTTACCAAAAATTTCCCTGTTCTTGGGTGAAATATCTTTGCCTCCTTAGGCCAGGATTTTTGCCACCTCCTCCCTTACAAACTTCATCTTCTGGAGAAGGCTGTCAGCTCCCACAAACAAGAACCTCCCCTTCCAAATTATTCTGGAAAATCAAGTGCTTGCCCTCTGTCCCCATGCTTTGTGTATGGCAGCTGACAGACCCATGTCATTACCTAGTCCCCAAAAAATCTTTTGTTGTTAACAACACAGCCGCCGTTCCCAGGTTACACCACGCGGCTCTCACGGGCTGCTCCAGCAAGAGGGAATCAGCTGGGCATCATCAGCACATGGCAAAATGTCCTTCTTTGGCTGCAAATGGCCACAAATGTCTTCTCAGCACCCGGGGCTTGAGTTTGGAGCTGGCAGCTCCCTGGCAGAGGCAGCTCAGGGAAGCCCAGAGGAGGGGCTGCCTGTGCCCCGTGAATGCTGGGGTGGGAGCAAGGGGGGCAGCCACTTCTCAAAGCATGAGGAGAGCTGCAGCTGATCCGACAGTGAGTGTTCAGAAGTGAGGAGACTGCTGCAAAGCTCACCTGAATAGCTAAAAGCTGTGTGCACCTTCAGGACTTGGCTACTGATCTTGTAGCTTGCACTCAAATTGTGCTTTCAAGCTGTTCTCTGAAACCACTTACCTACTTCAAAAATATTTTTAACGTAACCTGAGATTCTCTAGTAGCTGGAGCTCAGAGGGAAAACACCAAGTATAACAAGATTCGGGTCAGAATAACACAATATTCCAGGATATTTGAAGATGAGGGAAGATAGCTAAGGTCATTCAAATGAAAGAACTTGAGATGAGGAGGCTTGAGGAAGATTTCATTTATTTTATTTAGACTTATCGCAGGAAAAGAAAAGCATTAGGGACTGTTGGTGTGATTCTTAAATCTGTAAAAGCCCCAATTCAAGGAATTCATTGGAAGAGAATAGACAGACTGTTGGTTTAAAGTATACATTAGGGAAGTGCAGAACCACAGCTGCTCTTATTGCAACCACCATCCAAGATATGGGTCTTTCCTTGAACTAGCCTGTCATGCAAGGACCACACCAGATATCTTGCAAAAACCCTCTTCTGTGCTGGCAGGCAACACTTCCACAATCTGCTTCACCCTCCAAAGGACAGAGAGAGAGTGGACAGGGGGTTACAGCAAACACCATCCAGCTGGTAGGAAGTGTTCGTCTCCTCCATGGGGAGTAGCTTTTGTGCTTTTTGCCACTTGTTTGGAGCTTAGGTGTAAGGAATTATGAAACTTTTTATTTCAGTGTTCTATTTTCTTCCCACCTCGCTACCTTCAGCAATATTAACTGTGTCAATTTTGTTGTTCAGCTGTCTCCGATGGAAAACTTCTTGCAGGCATCAACAGTAAAGGTCCTTCAGGTTGCACCTGGGTGTGTTAGTTCTTGAACAAAGGCACCTTTTTCTCATATCTGTTAATAAAAAATACTTGGCAAAACCCTGGAGCTTTTAATAACTGTGTAGATTCTTGAATAGGTGGGAAATTTTAGCAGAATGGAGGAGATGCTCCTCAATAATCTTTTGCTGGAAGAGTGCTGTAAACAGCACAGTGGTCCTCACTGTCCACCTACGCCAAAAAAAAAAAAATCCTTTAGCAACAAAAAGAGCTGATGTTCCTCAGGTCATAGTGTGGAAATGTGCTTGTGCAGCAACCTCCCTCTAGCCCCCCCGCTAAAACCAAAGGTAGAAGCAGAGAGGTCTGTAAAAAGTTGGCAGCAGTTGGGGATGGCATTCATTGAACCCAGTTTGGTCCATTAGGATTTGGACTTGATCATCTTGAAGGCCTCTTCCAACCAGAATGATTCTATCAAATTCAGTCCATGAGTTTGGCATCAAGACTAGTGGCCTGGCTCCAGCTGGTCTGTGGAAAGGAGCTGCTCATCCTGACATGAACACGTCTGTCTTGTGTTAAATGCACACTTTAGGGTAGTGTCATTCAATCTCCACAGGTTGTCACACCCTGAACATTGTGCCAGCCTAAGCAGTGGCTTCATTTTGAGGTGGATGAAGTTTTAGAGAGCAGGGTAAATCCCATCTCTGGTTTCTAAACAGACAAAGCAACAAGGATGGTTTTGTCACACTGACTTTCTAGCAAGCCCTATGGTCAAAAGAGACTTCAGCAATTAGCTTCCCTCAGTCTCCCTGACAAAAAAAAAACATAGGTAGCACCACATTTAGCAGTTAATTTAGGACCAGAAAGAGGTACCAGTGCAAAACCAGCTTGTTATAGGACAAGACTATCTTTCTTCTGTAACTTTGAAGTAAACCCCCTGTTTCAAGAAGGTCCCCAGAGCTCCTCTTTCTGCTCCTGAGGGCTGCTTTCCCATTTATTATAACCACCATACATTCACTGGGCTGAGTATAACTTTTACTTTATGCTGGCATTGGTGTTAGTCATTTGGTGTTGGCTGTGTCATTAAATCCATTTTCCTTTCAGCCGGTGGGTCTCCTCTGCGTTTCCCAATCCCCCTTCTTGGTTGGGATGGGGTCATCAGGTGATAGAGCAACTGCTATAGCTTAGCCCCAGATACAGGCTAGCCATAGGCCTGTTTCTTGGTGGTCACTACAAAATGAGCTGGAATCTGAGTCTGCTTCTGAGACTTAACCCCACCAGTGACTACTTCAGTATCCTCCTCTCAGGTCTTGCTGGCTGCTTCTCCCACCAGAGGGGAGGGATGTTTTCAGCATCCCTGGTTCACTCTTCAGCAAGAATGAACAAAATAAGCATCAACATCTTTGACTCATCCCTTCCATGCCCACATTGTGGGTACAGCAGTAATATTCTTGAGAGGGTCCTGTATTTCCTTTGGACTCCTGATACACAGCAAGAGGCAGGATAATGGTTTGCAAGGCAAATGCTTTCTGATGGGCCTGCCCCAAATTCACCAGTGACAAGCCATTTGCATAGAAATGACACTACAATTACTATCCTAGAGCTGCATCCAAGCTCGGCTTCTGCCAGCAGAAGATCCTGGGTACCAGATGGCAGAAATCCTACCCGAGCACCAAGCATTTTAAA
The DNA here is from genome assembly GCF_000691845.1 of Merops nubicus. Classification (NCBI taxonomy): domain Eukaryota; kingdom Metazoa; phylum Chordata; class Aves; order Coraciiformes; family Meropidae; genus Merops; species Merops nubicus. The sequence continues at coordinate 58,576 of NW_008602159.1, read as the reverse complement.
CTGCTCTTTTTGCTGGGAATTTAAATGGTCCATATGCTGAATGTATAATGCTCGGCTGCACCCTGGCTGCCTGGAGCTGGTCTCTGCTGCCTGGGCTAAAGGGGATGAGCAATTGGCTTGTAGCAGCTATGAGCTTGTGTCCCCCCTTACATCCCAACGTCGGACTGTGCTACAGTCAAACATGTTAAAATGTCTGATTGTGCATCCAGAGGAGGAGGGTGGTGCCTGCGTTTACAGGCTGTCAAATTGGGGACGTTGTGATGGACGTGTGAGAGAAAAGCAAAGACTGAGAGTGGTCTGGGTGTCTTGTCTCCCCTTTTTCTCAGGTATCTGTTTCTGGGATCAGCTGGTGAAACCCTGAACTAGGGGATTCAAGGGGCATAGTTCATCATGGATTTCAGGGGAGTGCAAACGCTGCTCTCCAGGGGATTTGCAGCCTCCGATTTCCAGGGTCTGATGTCTTACCAGACCCTAGAAATCAGAGGCTGCAAATCCTTCCCTGGAGAGCTGCTTTGCAGCAAGCTGCGTGGTTCCTGGAGCAGAAGTTCCTCAGCTCTGCTTGCAGGTTGCTTGCCACAGGGCAGCTAGGGCAGCCTGGCTCTGTCATCATCTGGGTGATTTCATCTGGCTGCTGGGAAGGGCTTGCTTCTCCCCTGAGCAGATCCCCAACTCCAGGCACCCTCCATAAGCCACCTCCCCACGGCATGCCGTCAGCCTGGCTGGCAGGGGCTGTACCCGCCCCAGGGCCCAGATGCCCTTCGCTGGGGGGAAAGGTGACCGAGCACAGTGCTTCTGATGAAGAACTGCCCCGCCTCGTGCAGAAACGTTGTCCCTTCTCCTGATTTACAGCCTTGTCTCTGATTCATCCAGTCTCCCCTTGCCTGTGGGGCTGGAGCTGAACTCCAGACGGATGGCTCGGAGGGCTTCGCTCAAGTAACCCCTGGAGAAAATTCCTTCCCTGGTCACTTCGCTCTGAATTACTCCTCTGCTTAAAATGTACTCTCACCATCCTGGCTTGCTGCCTCTAGATTTATTATGTAACATTTGTCTAGTTTAAATTGCATTTGCTATTTATTGGCCCAGTTGCCTGGAAGATCTGCTTCACCCTGAATCCAGTTACGTTGTTGTTCATTATTAACTTTTTCTCCCTCCAGTTCTGGCACTACCACCATAGGTTGGTATCTCACATCTGACCTCCTTATCTGAATCATTCAATGCATTTAAGAGAGGTCAAGTTTTTAGAAATCTTGCAAGGTCACTGCAAATAAAGCTAAGATGTCATTTGTTTATTTGCTTGTCCTTTTCATATGGAAAATTGTATTTTGATATTCGTAAGGAGACTTTTATTAGCAAATATGAGAGTGCCTTGAAACAGATATTTTAATCATGCATGTAATTTTTTATGATTGTGTCTATTAGTATTTAGTGAGCTTGTTATCCTTAATGTTTTTTTTTTGCCCAGAGGGTCTCCAGACGAACAAAGCAGCATATCCTTTAGTAAATTATTCTCTCTGTATCTGTGAGTTATTGACCCTTTTAAAACAGTTTTTGCTAATATATTTAAAAAATAATATGGTGTTGTTTCTAATGGGAATAGACAACAAGCATTTCCCAGTGCAAGTGACTCTTTCCTGCTGTGCCTCTCAGCCCTGCGTGAGACCTCGATGACTTCTAGGGGCTGGAAATCTGCAGTAAGAACCTAGAGCTCCTTTGGAGGTGACACTTTAAGTACTGCTGCAATGCTGAATGTTAAATCAAACCCCTAAGGGGTTTCAGACTTGTGAAGACAAGTGCCTCACAACCAGCATTTTGGGCTAGGTCCTCTGAAGAGTCTGAATCCCAGACGTGGCCTCCACAGCAGTGGGGCACTGGGATGGCATCTCCTCAGCTCCTCATATTGTGGGGCAGGTGAAGGCAGCTGGAGCCTGGGCAGAGATCTGAGCAGCCCCATGCTGCGTAGATATTGCCCCATGAAACCCTTTCCACCAACCCAGTGCAGGAACATGCTGGGCTACTTGATGCCCCAAATGGGGACATGCTGCCATAGGACAAACTGTCTACCCAAGTGAGGAGGAAACACCGGTCCTTCTCTGCCAGAAAGCCCCTTGGGTACTGGCAGGGGGCCATAGATGAAAGTTGTCTCTAGGCTGCTGTGAAGCTCTGCCTGAGCACCTCTGTCCTGTGTGCAGCTGGCTCTTGGGATCAGCCTGGTGCTCCTCATCCAGGGCTCCTGTGTTTCAGAGGTGGGAAGAAATGGTTCACAGGTTCAGTCCAGGCTCACAAGCTCTCCAGATCCCCCCAAGGCACTTCATAGGAATCATAAAATCTTGAACTTCAGAAGGTTCGACCCCTCCTGTTATGTATGAACTTGTCTCCAGTGTTTCACTGGGCTCCAGGGCAAGTTTGTTCATTTCAGAAAAAGAAAATTCTCTTCCCAAATACAGCAAATGGTAGGCAACCCTTAACAGTAGATATGAGTCCATTTTCACAGGTATCATGTCTTACATCTCAGCAAGTAGACTCCATTTTCACAGATTAATTAGATAAAGGGGTTGAGGTTTGGAAACCTCCTAAGAAAGTATCCCAGTGTAAGGAAGATGGAAAACCTTCTCATGTAGAGCATGCACTGAGGTGGCATCTCCATGGCTTGTGTTACCATATGTCTCCTCAAAGTAACTATGAAGTGAGGAAGTGCGGTCATTCTCACTGGGTACATGGGAAATCTGTAAGCAAGCTAGAAAATAAACTCAATTTTGTGAGTTCTGGACTTGGAAAAGTAAGTTAGGTGGCTAAGAAGTGTTATGGATTAGAGGATAAGTCACCAGACTAGAAGACCAGAATGTGTTTTATCAGGGATTTATTGCATTTACTCTTTCTTAGCTTACAGCAATGAAATAAAAATGTCAACAATTGACAAAGAAATTAAACTTATCCAATAGCTATTAATATTTTATACCTCTCAGGTGGCACCAGTCACAAAATCAGTGTTGAGTAATGTATGTGCTAAATATCAACAGTAAGTTTTGGTATTTGTCATCAAATGTGCTTCAGTACTGAAGTTACCCATGCACACAAGAATAAAAGGAGCAAGTAATGTCTGCAGATGGCAAGAAGACTAGAGATACCATGCTGACTTCAAAAACAGCCCTTCAGAAAACCTGTCTGGTCATTAGTAAAAGAAAACTATTAGAAATAAAGTAATTAAAATGAGAAAACTAGAGAAGATAAATTCTTGTATGCTAAATGTAAAATTAAATGAAGCAGGAAAAACCTATTTTCTGGAGATCTTTGCTGAGAACATAAAAGGTACCTGTGATGATGTTATTGCTTATTCTGCTGCTACTAAATGCAACCACCTTTGATACAGGAAAAGAGTCAATGAAACCAGTAGATAATCAAGAAGCAAAAGAAGTATTCAAGAGAGGCAAGGTGACTATGGAAAGAGGAAATTAATTGTTATTCACTACCTGTGAGACAGGGTCTCACACCAGAGCTCTATTTGATGCTGAGGAGCCTAAGGAGCTATCTAAAGCAGAATTGCCAAGAAAAGAGGTTGCTGGACAAATCATAAGAGCAAGACAGAGATTACGGAAGAGCAGTGAGGGAATTCAGATAGAAAATTATTCAACAACTATTTGTGGTGTGCAACCTATCGTTTTTCCCCCAGAATAACATATATTGGCAAATGTGTCACCAGTCTTTAGTAATGACTGTGAGCATCTGTGGGAACTACAGGTCAGTAAGTCTCCACTAAAGACCAGTCAAACTTGAAGAAACAATCATAAACAGAATCCTGAGACACAAAAATACATCCATGTTGCTGGAGAAGAACTGCACAGACTTTGTAAAGTCTTACCAGAGAGACGTGGAGGAGCTAGCATCTGCCTGAATATGTGTGATCCAGCTGATAAATAATGAACTTATATCTCACAGTGCTTTTGACAAGATCTCTCACCACAAGATTTTAAGGAAGGGAAGCTCTCATGGAGTCCACAGGGCAAGAGACGTGAGAGGGAGGGTAGGAACCAGGCAGCAAAGTTCTTGCTCTGTGTATTTGTATGTTTTCCAGCAAAACTGGTGAATCATGAAGTGACAAATTCTGCAGAAAAGATAAAATTACTCAGGATGATAAAATATGACACAGCTTTTGAGGGAGAATATCAAAGAAGTCTACAAACTTGGGAGTGACGTGGAGCAATTGAATGGGGAATGACTATTCATTATTTCTCTCAGTAAAAGACCCATGAGGTACCCAACAAAAATTGCAATGCAGAAAGACTGAAATAAAAGCATTTTTTTGCCATAATATATACAAACTCTTAAACTGTGATGCCCCTTGCCACTGAACGTTGCAGATGTCAACTAAAAACAGGTTCAAAAACAAATTAGGCAACTCGGGGCTATCAGGGACTATGACAGGTTGGCCTGACTGAATTTCAGGTCAGACTCAGTATGGCAGTTTCAATACCCTGTGGAAAAAAAGACATGTTGCTGATGGTATAAAATGGTACTTATTGTATTAAAGTATTCTTCTATTCGAAATGCATCCTCAGACGGTGAAGTGAGCTGTCAGAATTTTGTTCTTGGCACAGCTGGTCAGAAAAATTGCAAACCAGCTACATTGCCATCAAAAATCCACACACTTTGCAGAAGAGGATTGCTTCCAGCAGACTCCTGGAAGAAAATCAATGGAAAAGGTACTGACAATGTAGTGTTGAAACATCCCATTCTATTTTTTCTTTTGAAATAACTTTGTGCCTTGATTTTTTTTTTAACTTTTTATTAGCTTTATTTTTTTGCTACAACATAATATTAACGTTAAAAAGTCAAAGTCAAAACAGAATGTTTCAGTTTCCATTGCGACAAAACCTGTCAATCAACTTGAAATACATTGAGGGTTTTTTTAAGTTTGCTTTGCTGAGATTTTTAGACATTGGGGTTTTCATTGGAATTCAGAACGAAGTCAAATTTTGAAATCTGAAAGACCTTTAAAAAACAGAATTTCTTTAAAACTTGGGAAAAGTCATTTGATTTTCTTTCTCTTTCAGTTTGCTTATCTGAAAGTTTAAGATGATGATGTTGTGAATGTCTCTTTGCAAAGCCCCTTCAGACTGAGCACCAAAGAGCCACACGTTTCTGCCTGATGCTAACACTGTGCAATCTCAAGCACCATCCCAATCCCCCTGCTTTCAGCTGAGCCCCTCTTTCCCACTCATTTGCTCACAGATTTCAAGGGGACAATGTATTTCTTCTATAAGAGCTGCCCATGGTGTGTTTTGGGCTTTTTTTTCCCCCCTCTCCTTTTCTTCCTCTCCCCATCTAATATTTTTTGTTTGCCTTTTTGGTTGTGCAAACTGGGAATTGTTTCCTTCTGGGATTGAGGCAAGAGTTACTTTCCTGAGGGCTACTGAGTTTTCCCTGGTCCAAGACCTTTTTATTATTAGTGGCTTGTTGAATGGAGCATGCAAACTCCTGGCAGTCCAAGCAGAGCTGAGTCAGCTTTGGCAGGACAGTATGAGCAAGTTTACAGTGCTGCAGCCTGTGCTATAAATACAAAAATAAAAGGAAGACTTAGTTCCCTGAACTATGCACATTACATCCTCAAATTTGGGTCTTGAGCATGCTTTGTGCTGTACATCAGCCATCTGCACCAGAGGGAATGTCTTCCTCTTTTTCTTCCCAGGATGGAGGCATCAGGATTACTATGAGATAGCGTGAGGCAGGAAGAGTTTTCTGGGTCCTGGAATGCCAATAAGCACTTCAAACATCTTTCTTGGCTTCTGGAGTCTCTGCATCCAGCACCCCAGAGCGTGATTTCTTTTTATAAAAAGAAAGCCTGTGCTATTTTTCATACCAATCACATGCTGTTCTAAATGGCTTAAAAGTTTCAAGGACTCCAAATGCTGAAAAACAGCTGTATGCTGATGTGAGCAGCATGTGTAAGGATGATTTAACTCTAGTTTTTATCCTATTTAACTCCCAGTGGCTTTTATGTTTTCCATAAATGGCTGAGAAAAGTTCTTGGCTGGAAAGAGCCATAAAAACATGTAATAAATTCTTTGTAGTCTAAACATGAGCAATTCATCATGTTTTTGTTTGTTTGTTTTCTGGGATTTTGTTTGCTTTCTGTGACTTTGACATGTCTTGGATCTCTGATGAGTCCCTTGTTCCTCACTACACATTGATGCACACTGATAAACTGCCCTTTATGCTTTGGTTTCAAGGTAGTGACCCACATCCAGAACAGAACATCCGTTGCCTGGGACGGCCACAAGGACAAGGACCACCTATGTCCTACTGAAATGTGAGTTTTCCTAAAAATCTCTCCTATAAGTGAATTATTCTCAGCAACTTTGAGGCCACAAGAGGCAGTAGGACTCCTTAGCAAGATTTGAGCAGATTACATGGAGAAGCTTCAGGTTTTGACTGTGCCCTGCTGCTAACTTGAGAAAGGCTTTGTGGCACCTAGCCCAGCCCAGTAGAAATGCTGACAGAGGATTCCAGATCCTCCTGAGCAGATCATAGTGCACGTATTCATATCACATCTCTAGGGTCAGATTTAGTGATAATTTGACTCAAACTAATATCTACATAAGGGGATTTTGCAAATTTATAATTTCCAAAGGGCACATCTGCTAATATTCTATTATAATTTCTGAACTCCATTTCTTTCATTAAGGAGCTAATTTTGTTCCCAAGAGGATCATTAGCTTTTACCCATTTTGATTAATTTAATTCATATTACCAATAGCTACCTAAGGCTTTATGAACTGGATGGGAACTTTTCGCTTTTGCTTTAACTCAGTCTCTCACCACAAGAAATCTTGTCACCTCTAATTGCATTTAGAGGAATTTAAATTCACTTCCTTTGACATTTTTTTGTCAGATCTACACTGAGCAAAGTGCACGTTACGCTCTCCACAATGCTTTCATTCAGCCTTCATGAAAATCTTAAGCATCGAGGGCCCTTTGTCCGGGATTATCCCAAAAATCATTCTCAGGCAACTTGATCCCAAGGGGTATGGGATTTCCTCAGCTCACACTGAGCTACAGAGCAGTGCTGTAGATTTTCCTCATATCTGTTGCAGCAGAGCTTAGCCTTGGGCTCTTCTCCTCCACAAGTCTCCCCAAGGTTCTCACATCCAACTTTACAGCTACCTTGGGACATTGGTGCACAGCAGAGAGGAAGTGGCTGAGGGAATTACCTTTCCCCTGTCATGGACCTGGGGATGAGGTAACCACCACAACAAAGAAGGGACCAAAGAGTGCTTGGTGTATGGCCCTGAGGACAACACCCACACTTTTACTGAAGTAAGAGCAGATGCTCTTACTGGATGAGTGATGCTGGGCTTTTGGATATCACTGGGGGCTACCACTCTCTCTGCAGCCACTGTCAAGCAAAAGCCACCATGCTTTCTCTTTTCCCACTGTCATGTTTCAGCTCCAGGCACTGCCTGTGACCATAAATATATCCATTACCAGCAATTTATTCTCAGATCCTGATGGAGACTTGATGGCAAAGTGCAAATGCATGTTCCTGCATCCCTATTTCTTTCTGTTTTTGCTCAGATTTGCAAAGGCTCCAAGGTTGTTCAATTTTCATTTCTATTGACTGTCATTGGGAATTCATCCTAGCTGGATGAAAAAAATCACCCTCCTCAGGCCTAAAATGCCACTCTGCATGCTCCTAATTGCCTTGTTATTTTTGGATGCTTAGCTTCAGCCGTGGGGATTGCAGCTGATCCTTCAATTTCCTGATATTATCATTAAAACTGGTGGATCGTGATCAAAGGTAAAATCATGTTATATAGGAAACAGGCTTTTAAAGTTCTTTACAGTGACAACTACAAATGGCAGAAACGTGGTAGATGTTTCTCATGGGCCAAGTATGGGCAGAATCTGCATTCTCCAAATGGCACATCCTTGGAGACCAGGCAGCTGCTATTTAGAGACCTTGAGCGGTCACCAAATCCAGCAGGAGCTGTGGGCACTATAAATAGTTTGTGCTGGGACTGGTGTGGCAGTGCTGGAGCTGAGCAATAGTGCTGCAAAACCTCCAGGGTGAAGGCAGAGATGTAAAAAAAATAGGTCTGGGTGCTGAGTTGGGCCCACAGCGTTGAAGCTAAGGTGGTTAGAACCACGACTGTGTGAACTCCCTTGCTGAGTGCATGTTTTGCAGTGCACAAGTGGGAGGCAGCCTGCAAAGCCTTATCTTGCTGTGTGCTGATTGTGAGCTGGAGACAACACTGAGTAACAGTGCAGAGGGGACCTCGTTCTGAGGCAGCCAGCTGCCCTGCACATACAGCACAAAGGCAGTAAACCCCTTATCTCACCAGCCTATAAATCTTTGTTGACCATCTCTGTACATGTCTCCATAAGAACATTTGATCTAATAGCCTTTTCAAAAATTTCCCTTCGTTTTCCAGTATAACCCCCCAGTGAATCATTAATGTAACAAGATAAAGATCTCTAGCTAAGGAATTATTCTTATTATAAAGTTCCCAAGTTCTAGTAGCAAACCTCTCCAGGGTATATATTAAACCAAAAAGGTCCCACACAATCATTTAAATCTACAAAATTCAATTCATTTCTGACTCCCTCCAGGCACTTGTTTTATAGTGATCTAATAAAGGGGAGTTGTGGCTGTTAAATGATAAAGTCTCTAAAGGGGACGTGGGAACTCTGCACACTAGTCCCCAACATTTGCTGGGAAGCTTTTTTCCTCCATCTCACCCGCATCCCTTTTGAAAAGGAAACCCTTCAAAGTCTTGCAAAAAGAATAGATGATTCCTTTTTTAAGTAAAAGCAAAGTCCATAAAATTTCCTTATATAAATGCACCGCTTGAGGATATAGGTTACAAAAAGACTAAGCACTTAATTGTTCCAGAAATTATGTGTATGCCTTCACCAGCTCACTGAAACTGAAGATGGAGCAGATGCAGGTCTGCTCTACTTCTTTGCTTGTGTGGGAATGTTCCCTGTGATGCTTTTTCTGCTGCTTCCTCCAGTCTGGTTCTAAATTACCTGTGAAATTATCATTGGTGCAATTCTGTCGTGTGATAATGCACATAGATTCCCTGGCAGACAGTGTCTGATGGTTCGGTTTTTTTTTTTCCCCCACAGTCTTGAAAATAGAGAGGTAGAGATAATAAAATGCTAGCTCTGGTGATTGCATCGGAAGCGTAGCTGCAGGTACAGCTCTGCCAGCCACTGAACTGCACTCGGGAGACAGCAGAAGCTTTTTGTATGATTGGAAAATACATTTACATGAGGCACTGCGTTAGAAAAACAAGTCACTTACCTGATGTTAAACCCAGCTTATGATGTTAAACCTGACACAGGCACAGGGCTAGGTCAAGCTTGATACTGCCACAGCTACGGTTCACCCAGGGAACCCCAGGGTTAATCAGCAGCAGCTAATACAGGTTCTGCAGTATCCACTTTTGTCCATGCCAGGAGATTATTTACGTTCATTTTTAACTGTGTGGTAACTCCTGGACTTTGCAGCACGCTGTGTATTCCTTGCAAAGATGAGGCATAAAAGAGAAAATTGGAGCTTCCTTCCAAAATGCAAAAAATCCCCGTGCTGAGGTGGTTCCACAGAGACCAGGGGAGAGCCAGCTTTATTTCCAAGGCAGCCAATTTGATTTGTCCTCCCGTGCCCAGACCTTAATGCATTAAGTGTTTTTTGGGCTTGCCACTGGGACTGAAAGTTTTTTTTTGGCCAAAGGCAGGCTTCTTGAGAATGTTTAAAGAAATCAATATGCGAGGTTTGTCTAAGGTTACATGTTTGTTAATGTTTTATTGATTATGCTATTGGTTGTAAATTATGTAACTTAATAAAGCTGGGGACTCTTGCTAATAAAGACAAAGAGATTATTCCATTAGCTGGCAACTTAAGGCAAAGAAACTTAATAATATAGCACATTATAAGACCATAACCCAGAGACTGACAAATCCAATTCGTCATGGAAGTGGCTGTGATGTTGCAGACACGGGGCTACGTCCTCATATAATTAGGCAGCACAGGTCAAGTTTAAAAGAGGGTGAAGTCTGCTTTCTGAAGCTGATGTGGCCATAAAAGGCAGATGGGAACAGTGAAGTGGTCCGAAAGACCAGTGGGAGCTGCTGTGGAACCTGGGGCACCCCCCAGGCACCCCTTGACACAGTCAAGATGGCACGTGTGCCATCACAGCCTTCTGTCACGTGTTCATGGTGTTGGTTGAGGCTTCTTTTCAGCATTAGTTCTCCCCAGAGCTGCTTCCCACATCTCCTTGGAGATGAACCTGGCTTACTTTATTTTATTTTAAAGTAAGCTCTCATCACTACAGAAAAAAAAAATCCTGAAAATGCCTTTAAAAGGAACCGAAATGGTGAATTTCCAAGTGACTGAAGATTGCCTGTCCACGACACAACTGCATTTCCACAGCTGTGGAGGGCAGATACTGCAGCTCTCCCTGGCATGGGTGGGATTGACAAGCAGTTGGTTGCAGAAGTGGGTCTAATATTTGACTTGACTGCGGTTGCCAGGCACAGGAGCTGTTCTGAGAGCAGCAAAAAGCATCCCATGACAGAGGATGACAGAGCACCTCCTCCAGCTGCCTCAGTAACCTGCTGCTTTTTATTTAGCTGGGAGCAGAGGCTCTAAATCCTGTCTCCTGAGCAATGCCCAGCCCTAGTCCTCTCCCATCCGTGGGATGAGGGGCTGTGATGGGCAACAGGATTAACACAAACTGGGAGCTGGAGGAGCGGGTCTGCTGCCGGCACAGTGCTCCTCCCCTGGACACACGGCCCTTGGGTTGGCTCTTGCACTGTCCACACAGCATGGAAACTGTCCCTCAGAGGAGACAGCTCCCTCCCATCAGGAAACATCATGAGTTGTCAGGAGATTCTTGATATCTGTCTCTTGGGTCAATGAATTTGGGCAGCTGAAAATGGGCTTACTCAGGATCACCTGGCACATCTTGCAAATGTAGGGCCTTTCAGTTCCTGTCATCAGGAGTTTTTCAGTTTCTCATCTTCCTAATTACACCCCTTGTTTTCTTAAGAGATTCAGAGGTTGGAGCCAGATCCTGCTCACGGTTACATATGTGTGAAGTCAAAGCAGCTACTAGGTGCTGCATGCACGGAGCAGGCTCCAGCATTATGGATTTGAGGCTGTGAATCCCCCAGGAAATGCATTTACATCATTGAGAATTTAGGTGGAACAGCATAACAAAAGTGGCTCTGTATATTTGGGCTTGTTTATTGATGGATGTGTCCTGCCCTAGAGTATCCATTGGTCCAAAGCCACTAACTGTGTAACCAGCATCCTAAACATCCTCACAACTAACATCTTACTCTTTTACTAAAATTGCTGATATCTCAATGCTGGAAGAGTAACAAAAACCTCTACAGCCCAAACATTAGCTCAGAAAAAAAATCTAAAGCTTAAAGGAAATGCCAAAATATATATATTTATAGGACCTTAGGGATGACAGTCCACTTTTATATGGATCTGTAGCAAGGAAGTGATGCTAGTACAGGAGTGTGTTTTGGACAAAGCCTGTCTCTCAGAGTGAGCCTGAGTGTCCACAGTAGTAGATTTTATTTTTAAAACCAAGCTTCCAGTGAAATGATGGACTGCCAGTGCTCTGCAGGGCACAAAACGAGCTCCAAAGCGTACGACCCACATAACAGCAAATTATCCTGACTTGACCATTACCCACAGGTAATGAAGCTAATGAGCTAACGAGGAGCTGCCAGCCCAGTGTTGGTCTCAAGTGGGAGATGTTGGCCTGAACCTGTTCCTCTTGCAGGGAATGAGCTGCTCGGCTGTTAGCATGGGAGCAGCCTCAGATTCTTCATTTGTTCTGGTCTGGAGTTAAATTTTATGGGAGGTATGAATAATGATGGAAAGGAATGATTAAACACGACTTTAAGGTCATGTTTGTGAGCTGAAATACTGCTGTAAGAAAGGGGCTCTCTGAGCTGATGGTTCTTTTTGCCACGTTGCCATTTTATATTTGTTCCCTAAGCTGCTTTGAACACCGTGGCCACTACAAAAATAACGCATAACAATGAATTTGCAGTAACAATACCTGAACGTTCTTCACTGATGAGAAGGAAGAAATTTCAAATACAATCATAATTTTGTTATGTTGTTTTGTTTTGTTTTTCTTTATGAGCTTGTTAAATAAGCGTGAATGAGGTAGAGTACCCTGGTTTTTATTGGAGGCCTGAGGATCAGACTCATTCACAGAATGCTCCCCATTATTGCGTGTAATTGGAAAAACATAAGAAAATAGTCTCTTTGGGAGTTTAATATATACGGTTTCTTTTAAAGACCTAATGCTGAGGGAGATAGGCAGCATGAATTCTGTGCATGCTCTTTTTAACTTGTTTTTAAAATCTTTACAAACAACTCAAAACTCAACGTTCTTAGCTAAATGCACTTTTTTTAAAATTAATGTTTGCAGTCCAAGTGACATTGCTTTCTCTATTCATGACTTGGATATTTAACTTTATTGCTCGTTCATTTATGTTATGGTGGGACCCAGCACTGTCAATCATTGTGCCAGAGTGTCTGCAGGCTTCTGACAAAGATGATGTCCCAATCTTCATGACCAGAAATAACAATCTGGCAAAAGCAACAAGCAGCAGCTCCCAGGCTGGGAGGGATACAAGGGGAAGACATGGCCAAGAGGACAAGCTCAGATATTGTTGAGGAGTTTTGCAGAAACCACTGCTCCATTTTCCCAACATATCTTCTCCTTGTCTTAAAGATATAAATCACTAGAAATTGGTATAGAAGTAAAACTAGAGAAGGTGGTGGAGAACAAAGCAGGGTCTTGATGGGAATTGTAGTTATTAAATGGCCTTGTTGTAGGAAAACGTTTGGAAATTATTCTTGAGGTTTCTCCTCCAGTTCTTTTGTGCCTAGGAGAAGTTGTCTTGCTGCCTTTCCTGATTTTATTTAGTCAAAGGACAACCATGTGCTGAGGTAGCAACCAGGCATGAAGTGATGGCTAGGGCACATGGAGAGGCCCCAGTGCAAAGGTACTGAGAAGGTCTTTCCCTTTCTGATGTCCACAGGGAGTGCCAGTGGTGACACTTCTTTTGCACCTTGGGATGGAGTAATTCTTGTCCCCTGCCACAACGAAGCCAAGGAGATTCCTTGTTGCCACCCTCGCAGCATCTGGGAAGAGCACAGAGCAGGAGAAAGAGGGAGGAGAGAAAAGATTCTACTGAAGAGCATAGGTCAGGTTCTGGGAAACTCTTTAAATTTACCCCAATTTTGTCTGCTTAGCATTTCATCAAAATGCAGCCATGTTTGAAACAAATCTCTGAAGCCCAGCTCTCCAGTGAAGCCCCTTCCATTTTGTGCTGCACAACTTTGATCTTGTAGAACAGTCTCTTTATATTAAGTAATAAGGCATCATTTGGTTTGCATTTCATCCATTCTTTATCACATTTACATCCAGGTAATTGCTTCCACATGCTCTTTAGCAAGAGAAAAATCCAACTGCAGTTGAGGCATGTTTACGTTTACGGATGGATCGAGTTGTCAAGTGTCGACACTTTATTTTATTTTATTTTTTTCCAAAGTGACCAATCCTCAAAGACCACTTTGGAGGGGGGAGGAGAAGGAGAGTCAGTAACTCATGTTTCAAAATTTTCCAAAATTGCTCCCAAGTGAGGTATTTTTCAAAGCCTTAATTTACCATACAGAAAGCTTTAACACTTACCATGCCATCGTGTTTATGTCAGGGTGGGCCTCTCGTGTATTCAGTTGTGTGTTGCTGTTTTATGTGGCAAAAGCTTTAACACTTTCTACACTATGAGCTGTAAATAAGCTAAACCTGTGAATATTTCTTCAAAGTGGAAAAATCTGTATTTTTGTCTTTCCTAGGGATCTGGAGTGACTCCACTTGTCTCCTGTGTTGCTACTAGAAAGAGAAATAGTTTGCCAACTACAGCATAAATTGTGAAGCCTGAGAGAAAAGCATCTTTTTTTGCTTGAAAACTATTGTTGAGAAGGAGTAGAAAAAAAGTACAGGCTGTACTGGAAGATGTAGAGCAGATCTATGATCTGTGTGCTATATGGAGATTAATCTTCATACACTGATAGTTGTCAGCAGAGTTGACTTTTCCTTTGCTAATGTTAATGGAAATGTCCTAGCGACATTTGCAGCTGTTAAGATGGAGTGAAATGGAAAGAAGCTGTGAGAAGACAAACCCAGGAGAGTTAACACCTGCTTAGGTGACATGAACTGCAGGGAGAATCTCTTAGTCTAGAATCCTTGCAAACTTTGCCCAATTCGGTTATTTAGGAGCTGGAGTAAATGTTGTAGTGGTGTTCCTTGCCTTTTTTTCCTGCTGTTGGTGGGGCTGGGGAAGTGGTGGTTTGTTTTTCTAATGGAAGAAGGACTTTTACTAGTCCCTCTTAAGCAGAGAGCAGTGAGCCAGTCACAATTGCCTGGATCTTAATCCACTTGACTGTAATTGTACTGTAAGTAGGACAGAGGGCCTGGCAACCTGATTTGTGTGTGGACTACTCTGTGCACTTAACAAAAGAGCTACTATAGTATGCAAAGCTCTCATTTCTGCTTGGACACCAGGCAGTCTCCAAAAAGTCCCACGCAGATCACGTTTATCCTGGGCACTTATCATAACATGAGGGCACTTCATAGTGCTTAACATAGGCTTCCTGCTACTATCCCCAGAAAGTGACACAGTGACAAGGAGTTTGGGTAACTTAGATCCTGCAAAATGCAGGTCAAGAGGGGCTTAGCTGAAGCACATATCCTCAGGACCTGTGTCTCATGTAGGACCGCAATTTTTAGCAAGTTAAGAGCACAGTTGTGAGCCCAAGGATGGGAGCTGTGTGAGGCAGTGTGGAGGAAATGATGAGCCCATGTGCTTGGCTCTGTGAGCCTGTGTGTGCGTGTGCGGTCGCTTGCCCATCGCTGTCATAGAGTTCTGAGATCCAGGGATGGGATGCAGACAAAAACTGTCTTTATTAAATGTCACGTATTATGAATGCTTCCAAAATTCATGTGCAAGATGTGCTGGAGGCTATGAATTTCTGCAAGGGCTGACAGAAGAAATACTTCTTCTTGAGAAAAGCCAGAACACAGAGGAAGGTCTCTGATAGTGCCACATGTGTGTCCTTGTGCATTTGTCCTCATGTGAAGAGCTAAAGTTTAAAAAATCATTTGTTGTAAAAAAATACTGCATTTTTGACCTGTATTTTTATTAACCTTTAACCAGTGGACAAGGACTAGTTGTCTTTTTTGAGGCACAAATTGTCCATAGCTTGTTTTTCTTCTAATCCCACAGCTATTTTTCATACTGTGGTCTACAGATTTTGGGTGAGATAAACTTTTGGTGATCACTGGTAGAGGGCAGGAGTCTTGGAGTGGTCCATTCAGACTACAATGAACATCTTGAGGAGTAATGGTAAATAATTGTTCTCTGACCATGAGGAGTCTACATTCATAGGGTGATTGAGGTGTGAAGGGACATCAGGAGTTCTCTAGTTCAACCTCCTGCTCGAAGTAGGGTGAACTATGGGATCAAACAGGTTGCTTAGGGCTTTGTCTAGTTAGGGCTTGAAAACCTTCAAGGATGGAGACTCCACAATCTCTGTGAACAGCCTGCTCCGCTGCTTGGCTGTCCTTCCAGGGAAAGTGATATTCCTCTCTGAACTGCTCTTGTTGCAACATATGCTCATTGCCTTTTGTCTTCCCACCATGCATCACTGTGAAAAGCCTGCTCTGTCTTCTTGATAACTTCCTCATAGGTACTGGGAGGATTGCTTTTAAGTCTTCCCAAACCCATCTCTGCTTCAGGATGAAAAAGCCCCCACCCCACAGCCTTGCCTTACAGCACCTGCACCCCTGGCCTGACTGCCTTGGTGGCAGTTTTGGGAGACCAGAACTGGACAAGGCATCTAGGTGGGGTCTAAGGAGGGCTGAGCTGAATAAGGGGATCTACTTGATCTGCTGGCTGTGCTCCTGTTCACAGAGCCCCAGATGCTGCTGGCCTGCCAGACCTCTCGTGCTCAGTATGTATCTGCAGGGTTATTTTAGGAATGTTCTCGGTAGGCTCTCTGTCCAGGGAGCTGCTGCAGCCCCACCAGCTCTGTTGCCCACCTGAAGACCAGCAGCCACATCGCAGGAGAGGTGTGCTAGCTGGTGTTAATGAAGGGAAAGGGTTAATTTCTCCTGGCTTGCACATCGTCCTACACTTCCAGCTCAGTAGATGGAAGGAATGTGATTAAATCGATGTTGATACCAAGTCTAAGAACAGATGTGAGAATGAATTGGCAGAGCTGGAATTCAGATGGGACGAAAATAGCAAAAGAGAGTGGGTGGAAACTGTCACACATTTGTGTTACAGGTGCTTGGTCTAGACCTCAGCATTTGCAGAGATATCTGTATTTTTCTTCCTTTTTTTTTTCTGCTGATTCTTATTAACTCAGTTTCTCTTGTCAGGGGAGCTTTCTTCCCTTAACATTAATGTCCAGCAGTTTAAGCCTCCTGTTCTGTCCCCTAAAGGACAACTGGAGTAAAAAGTTCCTTTCAGGCCCAAGTAGGTAATAAGGTGTAATTATTGCCAGTTTCTCACAGAAGACAACACTTGAACTTGAGTCCCCAGCCACTACAGGCTGTTCTTCTGTTCTCACAGAAGCAACTGAAAGACTCTGCAAAGTAAAGCCCCTGTTTGCACTGCGCTTGCTCAAGACGTGCTTCCCCTAGGACCTGCTTCATCTCTTAGTTGTCACCCCTTTTAATCTGTCCATGGAGCTGGTTTGTGGGTTTTTTAATTTATTTTTTTTTATACTGACTGTGATGTTTGTCTCATAACAGAGCAAATGCTTAAAATCAGCCCAGGCTGTCCATTTGCAGCTTAACAGATGCACTTGTAATTCAGCCACAGGGACGTATCAAGCTTTTCCATCAAAGGGTGGGAAGACTCACAGGGCTTGGATGTAAGACAAAGCCTTCAGAGGACCCACCACTCCTTTCAGTGACCCATGTCTGTCATGCCACCACCCATTCCCTGGGTGGATTTTTCAGGATTTACATCACTGCTCCGGAGAGTTAATAGCACTCTGCTCGCAGCTTCGCACACAAGTTTTATCAGCTCCAGGCAGCGAGAAGCAGAGTGCTGCAAACACAGGGCTTGGCAGCAAAGTGAAGAGAGAACAGGCCATCAGCTGAAAAATTTAGTATTGCATTTATTTGTAACTCTTTAACCTCCCCAGCATTTTGTTCCACAAATGACTCAGAATTAGGGTTTCACTCACGTTTGCTTAAAAGGGAGGTGTGGAGAAATCACTTCCAATTTACATTTAACTGTGTAGCTGGAACATAGTGTAGAAGTGTTGTCTTCACGTACAGAGATGAGGAAAATCAATTGCAGTTCCCAAAGGGCAGATGTGGTGGTTGGGAAGGTCACTAAATACTTGCAGTTGCTCAATGGACTTGGAGCCAGATTCCCTCTGCGCCGCTTGGCTGCTCAGCTCCACGCTGAGATGGGAAGAAAGGGAATGTGTGCACCAGGGAGATGCTCTTTATGCTCTCCAAAACGGTCTTATCAAGGGCAGGGTAAAGGAGGGAGGCAGGCACTCAGCATGACCAGAGAGCCATATTCTGTTTGTGCCCTTCACAGGCACGTACCAAGGATTACTTCTGTCCACGTCGTTGAATGCAAGAGTGTTTGTAACTCCTGCTTGGGAGAAAAAGGTCAAAAACTGTTCAGCCTCCCCAGGAAATATTACTGTTGCAATGCTGTCAAGGTCACTGCCAGCCTGGGTTATCTGCTGTGTAAGTGCTAGCCACACAAATCAGGCTTAGCTAAGGGCTATAATTCATACACTCAGCATTTTGTGGATGATGTCCTTTAGCTTTCCTTCATTGCCATTTTGGATATTCATTTAGCTCTGGTGTGTGATTGTTGCAGTTTCTCTTTGGGGTTTTTTCCCCATGTGGTGCCGTGTTTTGCTGTGTATTCCCTCATCACAGGCATACAAACACACTCTGTATGAGTAATTTTATGTATAATGCTTATTGTTATCTTTGTATTCACCTTTTGACAAAACAACAGAAAAATGCAGGGTTTAGAGAGAAAATAAAACAAACACAAACCAAACACAAACAATGAAAAAGTTTAAAAACTCACAAGAAAAATTAACAAGGAAGCTCCTGTGTTTAGGGCACCCAGCAGAGAGTCAGGAAACCTCGTATCTCTTACCAGTTCTGATCCAGGCTTCTTCAGGAGCCTTCTGATTTCCAAGTGCCTTAGCTTTTATTTATAAAACAAAGATTATGGTGTTTCCCACCTCAAGGATTTCTTGAGATTAACTGAATTTCTGATTGTAAAACATATTGTAAGAAAGTATTACAAAGAACAGCTCTAGCATACGCATATGGTTTTGTATTATCTTAGAAAACTAAAGGCATTGACAGTACAAAGAGTGGAAGAAAACAATTTTTTTCTGTCCAAAAAAGCAATTAATCTTTATAATCAAAACAGCTTCTCAACTGTGCAAGCCACAACACGTTCCCTTTAATAATGAAGTGTTAAAGTCTGAAGAACGTGTGCATGTGCTCATGGGTTAGCTCAAGGGATAGCTGAGGCAGCAATTTTGAAATATGACTAGGTCCATATTGCAAGGAAAAGACTCTTCTGAGATACTATGTTGAAAAATGTGTAGCTCATTCTGTAAGATTTTCAGCCAACTTGTGCTTTTTTTCCCCCCCTTCCCTCTTAGTGCTGAAGTCACTATAATATATTAGCTTTTATCCTTCAGTTGTCTGGTTCTCATTCATAATATTTCTGGCTCATGTTAGTTTTTGTCCTACAATGCCACAACAGTTTCTTTACATCTTTTACATGCCACATGTGCAGGCACCTTGATAGCTGTAGGACGTTGCCTGGTTCTCTCCAGCTCTGGGATTCAGTCAAGCATCTCAGTATAAGACTTTCTCACTGCTTATGCTTGCTAAACTCTTGAGCACATTTAAGTGGCCTTGAACGTCATCACTTCTGCTGCACAGCTGGGCCTACAGCAAATCCTCAGAATCAACCAGCCTGAAACTTCTGAGTCTGAAATCTGACTCCCAAGTGCTGTTGCCTCAGGCCCCATCTTCTGTATCACAGTTTGGCTCGGGGGAAAAAATAATGGATCTAGTTGCTTACATGACGTCCCATTTTAATCCTGTCCTATCTGATCTGATCCTACTCATACATATGAAGAAATAATTTGAAAAGTGTTTCAGACTTTGCTGCTGATTAATTATTAACCCCTTTCAAATTAATTTTCCCTTCTTCTCTCCTAAAAAACCCCAACTATAATAATAAAGAATTTCACAAAAAACGATGACTGTTAGGTATTAAGCCTTTCTGAACAAATGGAGAAGCTTGATGTCCCTAGGCCAGCTATTACACAT